>NC_134316.1:34835040-35057540 GCF_964195595.1 Calonectris borealis
AAAAGCCGAGATCTTATAAAAATTCACCTTGCACAGATGGCTTTTATTATTTCTAATTAAGAGTGAGGGACAATAGCACAACAACTCTAACTTATTTAAATAATTTTCTACATTTTGGGGAAGAGAGAGAGAGAACTGGTGTTGTTTTCTGTTGATTTTCCCCCCCCCTTCAACATCGGTGATTCTACGGCTTTTAAATGTGAAGTGGACTGTTTATCTGAAAGTGTGCTGGCAGACTGCCACCATATTTCTAAGATTAAAGAAAGGATTGAAAACAATCAGCTTTCCGAGGAACTGCAACCACGACAATATGTTTCTGATTAATTTACAAATATATGTATATATTTAAGGCTAAACTACAGAACCAGAAAATTCCTACTAGTTAGTCTATCACAGGCATTCTTACACTTTATTAGAACAGACATCATATTGAAATAATAAGCATGGGAGGCCTTCGTTTCTTCTTTGATCTATATTACTAAATGTCTGACTGGCTCAGATTTAAAATAAACTTTGGTATGTTTGCACTTGAAAAGTGGAAAAAGACCACAAGTAATAATTTGTTGTCAGTTTCCATATTCTCTAACTAAAAACTATAGTTTAGTCTGTACACTGCTGGATGCCGGGTGATGTTAGTCCAGTCACCCCTGCAGTGGCTAAACTTTCTTGTAGGAATATATGCTCTAGTATGGGAGCAATGATGATAGATCACTTCATCAGCGTGGAACTAGCTGAGATGAATTAAAGGTACAGGCCACAGCTTTCCGTGCGTTCTGAATCTCTTGCAGGCTAGTGTCATCACAGCCTTAAATACACAGGTATGTATGGGAGAAGGGTACCACGGAGCTCCTTTTCCTCTGAACATCTAAGGATCGTGATTTCATGCCAAATGGATCGCAAATGTGAAGGCAAGATTTTAAGCCGTTTAATGATGGCTCTCCAGTGTGGTCCTGTGTGATTTTAAAGTATTTTTTCGGTATAAATGCTGTCGATTTGCTTCCAATAAATTAAATTATAATAAACAGTGGTGTTTAAGTGCCATCTATGTCCAGCATAGTTGGATTTGGTTTTAGGCTTGGGAGTTTATGTATATGTAGGTAATAATTTTACTCGGACTGAGGTACAGGTTATAAAATTTCATATAATATTTTCTTATTTAGAAAGCTGAATTCAGAGGAAGGAATACAGAAGGGAGTTTCTGATCAGGAGGTGAAAGAATCTAAATTATTCACCCTTAAAAAGCATAATGAATACAAAATGTTACAGATTGTTACAAATGGCAGGATTAAAGAATACACTGACATCCTTTAACTTTTCTCAGCCTATTAAAAGCATTCCTTAATTGTCTGTTTAAACATGAATCTCAGTAACAAATGAGTTAATGCTCATAAAAAAGGAAAGAGCTTTGAAAATCTCACCACCTCTAAAAATTCCCATTCTACTGAGCTTATCTCATCACTTTATTGCCAAGGTAACCATGGGTATCTCATGAACTCTTCAATGCTACTGGATGGTCAAATACCCATGCCGCAAAACACCTAGTTCTCTATCTACAGATGATAAGGCCGTGCTTCAGACGCAGGTCTGAGCTCCAAAATGGATGCACTTCTAATGCTACGTGATGACTGCAACTCATTTGGGAAGGAGAGAAACCCCTTACATTCCAGAACTTTCAAAATTCAACAGCAACAGAAAGTACTATAAGCATATTCCCCTGACAGACTATGCATTGGTAGGGGCTCCATTTAAATCGTGGTCCTAGCTACCTAAGATATCACCCATCTCATCACATCACAACCTTTTCGATCTCTTAACTATATAATGCTACCCTAAATGGTGAAGGAGAGGAGGGACCTTCACATGCAGAACCGCAGAACCAAGATTACTAAGCATGCTTTAGAAAAGATCAAGGGTATCTCCTGAACCAAAAGCTTTTCAAACTTTCATTAAAGCTTACCTGTTTGAGCTAGCTCTCCTAGAATAAACATCCTTCTCTCTTACGCACATACATCCTGCCAGACACATTGTAATGGTTCTCAAGCACCCACGCTGATATTTTGAGCAGAAAGACTGTTGTTATGTCTCTGTTAATTCCTAGAGAAGACCACCCATATTAAAAATGGTGAGCACCAAATAAAGCACCTGGACAGACAGACTGAGCTGGAGAATCAGAATTGCCATGGACGATCTAACACCAAACACACCAGCGCTCAGTAGCCCTGGGACTTCCCTATCGATAAAGGATAGCCATGCGTACTACTGGATAGCATAGAGCTCATTTGAGCCATATTCTACCAGTTGAGCTGAAGCAAGGAGAAATTAAAAAGCAAAGCTAGAATAGACATGGCCCAAGGGCCTAAACACCCCGTCTCTACCATATTCCTGACTCTTGCTGGTGTGATGAACAAAGGACCCACTTTTCTGTGTTTTGCCACTTTAAAGACATAGGTAACACATTCAAAGAGACAAGCTGATGTGCTAAGGAAGTTCAATATACATGAGAGGGTTGCTCATGACATATGGCTGCTTTTAGACACAACAAAAAAGAAAGATGACCAGCTGTGTGGATTGCAGAATGAAAGCTTGTGAAGCACATTTATAGGAAAAAAATAGATGTTCTAAGGAAGGGAGGAAGGATGACTAATAAAGTAATAACATGCAGTATCATGGTAAAAAAATTCCCATTGCATTGGAAACAAAACAATGACAGAGAACTGTACTCTCCAGTGCTGTAAGAAGAAAAAAATTTTGTAATCTTTTGTACAAAATTTTCCCCCAGAAAATTTTCCTTCAAGTAAATTAAAAGTATGATGAGTGGCCTATACAGTGATTTTGAAAATGGTGAGTATTTGCATGGAGCATTATCACTCATCAAATAAAAATTGGCTTTATTTTCTGGAAAGAACAGGGGTTTCTGGTGAAAATGTTAATATACTATTGTTGTCCCAATTTCCAGCAAAGCTATCAAAAATTTCAGGGTTTTGATACATAAGAATAAACAGACACTTTGGCTCTGGTCTTTCAATTCAGAATTTTCAGGTAGTGAGTTCCCTGAAAGTAGCTTAAATAATGGGATGATCAGACATAAGGAATGGAGAAAAGAATCTATGGAGAAAACGGAAGAATATCTGACAGGGATGGTAGGAAATTTAATGGTGTGCTTTGTAGCTAGCAACTAATTAAAAAAAAAAAAGCAGCAATTAGTGCTGTATAGGAAAATATTGAGGTTGTTACTCAGAGGACTATAAGTTAGTTGAGATAACTGGGAATAGTTCTGTTGCAGTAGTGTGACAGAATGAATTACAGAAGAGAGAGACGCTGAAAGTTAGACTTAAATTTTGCCCATAGATTAAAAGGAGGTAAATTTGGTAGCTATGAAAAAGATGAAATGATAGAAAAGATTTTAAAAATGCATTTTAGATAATGAGGAAGTACTGGAGAGAGGAACAGTGACAGTGAGAAGATGGTTTTCAGGTCAGTCTCCAGGCATAAAGCACAATGCCTAGTAATAAAACCAAACAGTATTACAGCGATTTTCTTCTCCTAGATATTATATGAGATCTCCTAGACGGTTGGATATAAAATCCTATTTCCATTGAGTCAGTGAGAGTTTTGCCATTATCTTCTTTAGAATTTGATTTGGAGCCTAATTTAAGAAACTTAACCTTTGAGTAAACATACCAAAACGTTAGTTTAATCTTCTGAAATACAAAATCTGTATTACACACAAATATTGAAGAGTTTTCTGTAATAGTTTACAACTATTGTAGAAAAAGACTGAAAAGACAACATAGAATACATCTGTCAAATAAACTGATTACCTCAACAGGGACTAAAATTAAAGACACTAGTTGAAGACCAAAATCTGTAATAACGCCGACACAAAGAAAGTCTTTCAAACCACTAACCAATCAGTATCGTAAAGTAATCTCAGAAGTAATGAAGGCAAAAAAAATTACTGTAAATGCTGAAGTAAAAATCATACTGAGAAGGTCCTAAAGTGATGAACAGAATTAAGCTATACGACAGAAATAATACTTTTAAATAGTTCTCTCTCTTATTTAGAATGAAGTGTCTCATCAAGTTCTGCTTCGTTAATCCCTTAAGAGAGAGCTGGAGCAAAGACGGAGGGGTGAGAACACCTTACTTAATGTAAGCCAAGAAAATAATCAGCACTACTAAAAATACTGTCCCTTTCATTAACGTCAAGATGCAGAGCTGGGTCCCTTTTAATGGCGTAACAGAATGGAACTGTCTGATGAGCCCTAGATTTTTCTGCTCCAAAATGTGAACCTTTACCTGTTGGCAGGCTTATAAAAAATCTTTATTTATGCTAAAGATCAGCTGCACCAGCACAATTTGGAGGCAAATATCCATTCTCGACCCTATACATTCACTGCTTTTGAGGTAAGATACTCCAAAAAAAGGGTTGTTGTAAATATCAGATCCAGGTATGTGACAGTTCTCAAATTTTGAAAATATTCATCTCCACAATGTTTTTTCAGGCTCACCTAGATTACTGGCTATGAATGAGGCAGATGATCATTTCATATCAGATCTTTTTACCTAACCTTTCCAATTTGGAGTAGGAATTTGCGAGTCATATGGACACATTTAGGAATGGAATCAACATTAAATATTAAACAGTGGTACCCACACAGTAGTTATAGCTGTCTTTGAAGGTTCAGCCATCGCCCCGACTAATTCTTTTTTCAAGATTGGATAAGCTGAAGAACCTCAGATTATGTGTTTGAAAAGTTCAGGACCACATAAGGATTTCCACAAACCTGGTCCCAGACAATCCCAGTGCCCTGCCTTGCTATACACCCAGGGAATCAGTTCCTACAGGGCTGATTTAATTGAATTTGAACCTCTATCTAACCTACTGGAGCTGGTTCTTTTCTGATTGCCCTAAACCATATTTTTACAGAAAATAGTTTACAAATGCATCATGAAAGAATACAGGGTTCACAAAGCCATAAAGATAAAGCTCAGTTTCATTTTTTCTGCTCGATAGACAGGATTTACAATTGATAGGGAAAAAAAAACATGTCCACTATGAACGATAATGGACAAGGAAATAGTATATTCATTCAGTAGCTGAATTCTGTTAGCTGGGATAGAGAACTGCATAAATCAAGGATTGAAAGAAACACAGAAAAGAGATTATATAACATGTAGACGAGAACAAACATGGCTGTGAAAAGATTAGATACCTTAAATACCCAAGAAACAGAAATGTTTTCTTAATGATTTCAAAGAAAGGAAGATTCAAAATTAATCAGATATAAGCAAGCAAAACTCCAGAAGTAGTATGACTGTTAAATACTTCTCCATCCTGTGAAAGAGTACATAACATATTGTGGACTATTTAGTGAAGTATCTATTGCTGAATGTCCAGAACAGTTTTCTGAACTTCAGCAATACATTGAAAAGCCTAATTTAATGAGGAAGGCAACATGGATTTATGACAGCAAGGTCTTTCTTAATTAACTTGCTAGTGTTGTTAAATAATGTTATCACCGGAGCAGAGGAATGGAAATGCCATAGATATTATCTCTTTCAGTTTTATTACAGCACTTGATATAATTTCAGATTAAAGACTATAAAGTAGAAAAATGTCTCATAAACAAGTAACAACAAGTGGTGGGTTAAGCTGACTAGTGAGGAGACTCTTCTTACTTTTATATGTAATTGAGTTAGGCAACAATATCAGATAAAGCTAGAAATACAAAAGATTCATGCACTGTTAGGCATGAAAGGTATGCTAAAGGGCCAATCTACTAACCCACAAAGGCAATAGAAGTTCTCTGCGGACTTCACTGAGAGCTGGATTGTAAATTTATTAGCCTTTACTGATTAATATAGAAAGCCATTTTTTCTTGAGATGCAGGTGCTATTATGTAAATTGTGAAGAAACGGTGCAGAAAGATGTAATTGACGTTTTCTGAAACATCTTGGTATAATACATGAGTGAAAGTATCAACAGGCACAAAAACATTTATCATTATCTCCCTCACCATCACCTTGCTGGATCATAGTTTAACAAGCTCACTGTTAGGGGTCTTTAGTTTAATTCATGATTTTCAGTTTCTGCTACTTTGTGGATCTCAGGCTCATCTTTCGCTTCTGCTTTAATTCAGACCTATTGTGCACCCACCAAGCTAAAGAAAATCAATAAATTTCAGTAGCACATCTTACTTTTACTTTAATACACAGGTGGAGTAGGCAGGGCCAATCATATCACAAATGTTACGTTAAATACTCTGAAGCCTGTAGACTATAGGCACAAGTCAATTCACAAGTATGGAGATTAAAATCTGCTCTGCATTTGATGTGAATTAGGTACTGGTACTGCAAAAACTGCAATACATCTATCATTAAGGAAAAGCTAAGCTACCCAGAACTGATGTCTTCACCCACAAAACTTATAAACCAAGAGAATGATGCAACTGACCTGGAAAACTAATGCTATGATTTAATTTGTGTTGTGTTAGAAATTGAAAGTTAGAATTTTTAACGTATTTCATGCCATATCCTGGCAGTAATACTTACACAGTGCTATTGAGCAGCACTTTCTTCCATGTGAGAACCCTTTGAGTTTCATTGGGTTACACACAGAATAAAACACTAATCAAGTCCGAGTAAGGTCTGGCTCTGAGTCTGGCTTATAGACAGAGGACCAGAGAGAGAACTTTGTTTTGGTTATTCTCTAAGTAGGAGACTTTGAATTTCTTTTTTACCTAAGCTACATCTGCTGAGCTAGTTTATTACAAAAGAAATGGGAACTATGGCAATACATAGCTCCAAGAGTCTCCCATTCATACCATAAATATGTGAGGCCATGGCTCTGGGCAAGCTTTTCAACACATTCAGTAGCAGGATTTGATAGAATGCAACAGCTAGCTCTCATTGCACCTCTTAATTTGCTTGCTGGAACTTGGCAATTTACCTTTCAAGAGCCACAGACCAAGTGGATATCTGTTTGGCACACACAAAAGTTCTTTTCAGGGATCTAGTGAAAGGGTAAGGTATGGTCTGCAGCTTAATGAAGTTATAAGCTAGCGACATATCTTGCCAGAAAATATTCATGACCTACTAAAAGGAAAGAAAACTAGTCATCACAAAATAAGGGATTGTTTTATTTTTTAATATACGTAGTTTAATTTGTACTTAGCTGGTTTTATATATATATATACTGAATTTGCAAAGCAAAGGCAATGGCTGCAACAATTTTTGTAGTACAAAGACACCACGTTAATAACGAAGCCCTGAACCATTCATAGTTAAGGCCAGGTTTGTTGAAGAGTTCATTCGAGTTTTGGCAAACGTTGTAAGACTTTTGGGTGCAGTGCTGCAATTGATGTTTTCATGTGGCAACTAGTGAAACTGCTGTGGTTCAGGCTAAGTCTCGCACTAAGTCTGAACCCAAAACCTCAAAGAAAGATGAACTCTACGCCATGAATTTACACAGATTTACAAACATTTCCAAAATTCTGGAAAGGAAAACTTCAGCTCAGTTCTTCGAAGGATATCCACTTTCCAAAGTATACGTAGATTTTGTTTTGCTGTTGTCCCAGTGAGGCCAGAAGAGAAGACTGTATACTATCTTCTTCCTAGAAAGTCCTCTTTTCTGCCTCTGGGTCCTACACAAGTTGGTTATTTCCACACTGGCAACTGGTGTACAGGGTTTTAAAATTCCTGACAGAAGCAAGACCTGGAGCCTTGTCTCTCTGAGGAGACAAGAGCTTTTAACAGGTGATAGGAAGTAAGAAGGGAACTTTAGTAGCCAATATTGAAATATCAAGCTAGTGGTCACTGTTGTGAGGTTTAGAGCAGAAATTATGAGGTTTTAAGGTTTGGGGAGGGGGAGGTGGATGGCTCTGAATTGAAATGGTCTTCTTGGACAAGGGGCAGTAGAACATGCGTCTAAAAAGAATAAGGCGTCTGAGAAAGCATTATGTCTGTTTTGAAAGCATTTATTAGTGCTTGTGCCTCTCATTTAATGTGCTATGATTAAGATTACATTTAAATTTAATCGGCTTCTGAAGAGCAGCTCAGATATGGGGGTTAGAGGGCAAACACATGGAAAAGGCAGTAGCTCTGCAAGGTGCTTTTGGGGTCAGGAGAAATGGGGATGCTAATGCAGCAAGACATAAGGTTTATTTTGGAAAAGGATTGATCTCAGCCTCAGGAAGACAACTTGGAGCAGGAAAGTGAATCTGAGGGAGGTCATTAGTAAAGTGATTGGGGAGCAGGCAAGGGCTCTAGAGCAGGAGGTGTGGGTGCTGGGAAGCCGCAGGGCCAGAGGGACTGAGCGGCTGGCTCTTAGCAGGCTGGGGTGGGAATGCTGGGGGAGGAAGGGTTATCAAATCACGCCGGGGTCTGATCACCACCTAGGCACCTCTGGTTTGTTTCAGAGTTCCTCTGTAGAGTTTAAATGAATTTTTATATAAGCTCCAGATTTTAGAAAGGATTGAAAGGCCTCTGGAGATAAATGCAGGTAGTTTATAATCTCAGTTTTCTGGTTCTTCTTGCATTTTTTTTCCATTTCTCTTTTTATTTCCACAACTTGCCAGTAGTCTTAGGCGTAACAATATATACTACACGTCAATGTTCTGCCCACCGCTACCACTGAGCACAACGTGCCGATTTCCACAGGCTTAAAAAGGAAAAAGCATGAAAGCACACATACCCGCACATAACCCAGCACATACATGCTTAGGAAACAGTAGACAGCAACATCTGCCATAGATCTGTAACATTTTAAAAATATTTACTGGGAAATGTTAAAAGAATGTATAGCGTTTACACATTAGAAGGCCTTGATCCAAAGTGTTTTCCTCAGGAGGGTGTACTGTTTTGCTGTGTGGTAGGTGCCCTGAGCTGGTGTTAATCTGAAAAGAAGCAAGTATTCGGTGCCACGGTAGGAACATTGGGCACCTAAAGGTGAAGGTAAGTACTATGAAACAGAATAGGAGATAGGTAGCTAATTCACCTGATTTCAGTGGGAGCTAGGCATGCAATGTATTTAGTTATTTTTGAAAATTTGACAAGGTGCTCATCTGCATTTTTAGTCACCTAAATGTGTTTAAGATCTGGTCTTAATGGAGCCTGTTGACCCTTCCACGTATATCAGATGGCCTCCCCTGAGACCACCATCTTGCTGAACATCCAGTGCACAGCTATCCACTATCACTAAGTGAGATTAACCTGTGTCAGTGTTTTGGGAGCTTGTGGAGCCCCCATAAACCCTTAAGAGATTAGGCAACCTAAAATGAAAGCCAAGTAATTTACTTGATCTTTTACTGCCCGTTTCTTCTGGTAGCTTTTTAATAAAATCTCCTTACAATCAATAAAATATATTTATAACAAAGTACCACACTCCTACCAACAATCTGCGAGCTGGTACATACACTTCGCGGCTTATAAACTGACACACTGTAATAGCTGCACAGTTTTTAGCAGCTGTCTCTCACACCATGTGTCCTGCCCAAGTGGAGACTGAGATTCAGACATGGTGCTCAAAAACTGGGATTATCCTGTAATTTTCAGGATAGATGGCAACCATATAACAATCAATTCCCTAAAACCAAACAGGGAGAAACAGCTGAAGAGGAGAAGGTTTTTTTCATTGCAAAGAAGATGTAACACTCAGGGGGCTCTCAGATATTCTGGAGGTGGGTATAGGATAAGAACCTCAATAGTAAACAGATAAATTGATACTATGTTCCTACCCACACTCCAGTTTTGGAAATGGATACGTGACTTCCATAGCAAACAGCAGGTGAATCTGCACATCCATCCTTATACATGACTCTAAATGTATTTATGAAAAAGAGAAGTCCAGAAATCTGAATTCTACCCAAATTTTAAAGAATTAATCCTCTTCTTTCTTTTTACTTGAATGAGGTTAAAAATATCCTTTTCTGCAAACTGCAGACATATCTCTTATAACCTGGCCTTCTTCCTCAATCCATTCCACATAGGAATAGTGGCATCCTTTTAAAATTAATTTTTCAGCCTTGAAAAGCCTATCTTTTCCATCTTTGTGATGAACATGCCTCTACTGGATCTGCAAAGTAAGTTGACAAGACAGGAGGCCACTCGTCCCAACTGCAATCACCAAAAACTATCACAGACCTTGTTACCTGGTAAGAAGAAGCTATGAAGTCAAATATGGATACCTATTGCATTTTAGAGCTCTATTTTTTAGCCCTATATCTTAAATGGGGGTGAAGAAGCAAGATTTGGGCCTTTACTCATAACTAATACTAAAATGGTACAATTTGCATCTCTTTTAATAATGCAGGAATGAAAGTTTTGAGTAATCTTAATCTATGTGCTGTTTTCTTGGCTTTCTAGCCACAGTTGAGTTGGCTCATCTAGTTATTGGAAGTAAGAACTGACTCTCAGTAAATCACTTGATTTGCATAACATACCTGCTTTTTACAAACAATTATTTCCTCACCAAAATGCTAATAAGTTGGCTTATTTTTTATTAATGAAAAAAAAGAAGCAGCCAAGCTTGATTCCTTCTTTTATTCCACTTTTTGATAGTACATAGTGGTGAAGTTGGCAGATGTCCTTTACAGGTTTTAAAATTTTCAGATTCTGTTGGAATACAGAAGAAAAGTTTCAAAGTGCTCTGTGGCGTTACAAAAGACTTGTGACATTTTCATCTGTTAGCTTGAGCAACTTGCCAGTAAATAAAGATGAAGAATTACAGTAACTTAAAATAATATTTTTGTGTATTTAGAATACTTTCCAGACAGGGATCTTAAATTGCTTCATGAATGTTAGGGAATACAAGCAATGAAAACCTTACTACATCACTCCTTGGAAAAAGAAAGCAAGAAAAAAAAAAGAAGCTCCTTTGGGGTGGAGAAAGGGAGGCCCAGAGATATCTGGTGCCTGACCCAAGGTCATATGGGAGGAAAAATGCATAGCTGACGACAGAACCCAGGGATGAGCTTACAGAAAATAGCAGTAGGTTTCTGCATCAAGAAAAGACACCTCAATCAGCAATCAGATTTTTAAGAGCACAGAGAGTAGTCAAAACCCTCTAGTGTTATAAGAAAGTCATTTAAGTTCCATGAATGATGATATTTTTCCTACTACATAAGGTAGTACTTGCATTTCTGTTGAGCACAGAATAATTCCTGGAATAATTAAACAAACAGAAAGAATTAGGACACTTTGAAAGGACTGACATTATGGTTGATTTTCAAAGAAGTTTTAGGTTTAGGGGTGCTAATTCCATCAAAACAAAATAAGAAATGGATGCCAAACTCCCTGTGGCCTCATTGAAATTCTCAGCTCATATTATTATAATTGATTGCATATGAGCACAAATTAGAGTTAAAATAGAATTTAATTCTATCGTGTACATATGTTCATTTTTTTCCTGCCATCATTCATTCATCGCTTTTTTTTAAATGCACCTTTCATTGAGTGATTTACAGTAATAAAACAACAACCACAGAGAAAACACACTTCCTTCCATACCCCTCCAAAATCCTAAAATATTAAAAAGCAATAATAAACAATGGACCATACCATCAACTGCTTTGAATTGACACCATTTCTCTGCCAATTTAAACTAGCTGAGTACATGGCCTCCTGCATTTTTGTGTTTTCCAAGGTTATTCTCAGCAGCACCTGCACAGTAAATAAAGGTAAAAGTGCAACAAAATAGATGTAGACGTATCAGCGAATGAGGAGCTCTGCTTCCATATACATTAGTGAACTTTTCTCCTGACAAACAGGCTATCACCGTATAATGGGCTTTTCCTGAAGTTTACTGCGGCACTGTTTATAATAACATTGCATCCAGCCTGCCTTGTTGGTACTTTTGCATTGCAGGGTAACAGTTCTGAGGTGGCAGCAAACAGCTTCCGTGCTTGTGTCAGGAGAAATAAAACTGTTATTATTTCGTACTCTTCAGAGGCCACACTCGAACTCAGCAGCTCTGCAGAGCTGTTGTGAACAGAAAGCTCTGCTGTAGAACACCGGGCTGCCCCCTCAACAATAAACCATCTTCTCTCCCCTCCGTGTTTGGCTTCCCGCCAGTTGCCCATTTGTTTTACACCATCAATTTATATTCACTGAGATGGTGTAAGGTTCTAGAACAGCACTGATTATCAAATCTGCCTGCCAAACATATGAGCAGTAAAAGCTGGTCTTCCAGAGTCCTACATGTATCATCCAAGGGCCCGATCCTGCAAGCTCGCCCTACGAGGAGCAGCGCTCCGATCAGCCGAAGTCAAGGCAGCCCTTCGCAACAGCAAACACCACTGCTGAGAACAAGTGCTCGTGGGACGAGGTCCTTGGCGGCTCGGCTTCCTTGCGCAGAGTTTAAAGGAGTGCTTTTCAATAACCCCAGAATGGCATAAGCCCTGCCAGAGCCGGTCCAGAGAGCTCGTAGCTTTTGTCACATCTTTTGATTACTATTTCATACAGCAGCAATTTGCCAGCTGATACTATCATCTCCTCCGGTATATGTGAAGCAGTTTTTAAAAAGGCTTTAGAATAGCCATACAGCTACTCATTCCTTGCTAATCCCAAATATTGAAAAGCCAAAAAGCTCTTGCCCTCTTACCCCTCCCCATATCCAAAACAATCCAACATCAGAGTTCAAAAAAAGTTAGAAATCATGAAACTTTAGAAAAAGACTTTTAAAAGAATACAGGCTGATTTTTATTTGCCTTTAATGTCTAAGGAGCACGTAAATCCAACTTCCAAACTTTCTATTTAATTATGAGATCTAGGAATTTACTACTTCTTTAAATGGAAGTTTAGATTCTCAAAGGAAAGAAAAAAGATGTTTACAGCTGGGATGGTTCTTTAGAAAGACACCAAACGTCATGAGAGCAGCATTCGAGAGAACTGAAAACACCGCATTAACAATGGATTTTAGCAAATTAATTAGCCTTGCCCATTTTAATTTTTCTTTCACAATGCTTTAAGCTTGTGAGAATCAACCACAATGGGTTTTGTTCATAAGTTACTTTGCATGTAAAAAGAATTAGAATATTTCATGCTTCCTTTTCTATGTGGTCATATATTGGTAATCCTAATTTGAATCCTTTCGCCTCATGTGCAATTAGTTCTCACTGAAGTCAATAGACGTCATCCATACGTAAGGAAAGCGGGATGGAGCTTTAATGAGTGGGAAGTAAATGTAACAATGAAATAGCAGATGAAGAGGTTTTGCGGAAACAATACAGCTTTCTGGATGTGAAACAAACCTGTAGAGATAAATACATCTACCTACTTTTTGCTTAAGAGCTATAATATTGGGCTTACTTAATGCATTCAAAAGTGCCATGCATTTTCCAAATGGTCCTAGCTATATTAATCATATCTCAATCCTAAAATGAACTCTGTGCAAGAAGACTTATGCACATCCATAGTGTTATCTGTAAGATTTACAGCCTTTATTGCCGACTATTTGTAAATAAGGATAAAAGTCAGCGTAGGCATCTCTTCAAATGCAACTTTAAAATACCATATGTCCTTATGCTTGTGTTATGTGACGAAACCTGACAGATCAAAGGACCAGATTTCCCACTCTACATTGATTATTTACTATCATTCATTTTCATGCATTTTAATATGTGGTATCTACATTTAGGTTCTTGAGAGCCAGAGAGAATTCAAGCTGCAATACTTGGATCCAGACTCTGAACTTCACATAGCTTGGGGATCTGGCATTTTGGTTCAGCTTTTCCTCTATGTAAACAACAATGTATCTCAGATGAAGTCCACACTGCGTTCAAACATGCTCAAGCTGTCTTACCACTTTCCTCCTCTCCACTTTATTCACCTTTTCCCCTCAAAAAAGGAAAAAAAAATCAGTTCATCTCTAGAAATTCATAACAGATTTTGACTGCAGGCATCAATCCTTCAATTTACTGTGTAAGTCAGTGGAAGTGCTCATGTTGTCTTTCCAAATATAAACTAACAGAGTGACCCAACAGAGACAACAACAGGGCTTCTGACACTTCTCTTTATTGCCCAGTCATAAATTCATAAAGGGATGTATACTATCACCAATTGGTAAGTTTGCTAGATAAACATCAACACCAATTTAATGGCTTGTGTACAAGTTGTAAACCAGGGAATCTTTATACAAAGAAATCAGATAAATCAAACATGAGCTGAGGCTTAGAGGAAAGCAATTAAAGCTTTAAGGTAAGGTTGCTGAGGGACGGCCCTGTATCACATTATAGTGTATAATAGAAAATGTGTTAACATGGAGTACAGTATGTGAAATTAAATTAATTAGTAATATAAAACACTTCTAAAGCAGCATGCCCATTGACAGATAAATAGATTAAACATAAGAGATAAATAACCCATCCAGAGATCTCAGGTCTTTTCTATCAAAGAGAAGAAATGAAAAAAGAAATCAAACTTCCTAAAAGACAGAGGTGATAAAAGCGTAGCTAAAATAGACATTTTAAAGCCGACTTGTTCGCCCCAGGCTAGTGATTGAAAAGAAAAAGCATAGCCGGACCATAAAAAACCTATTGGACCATATTTCATTTGCTATAGTATATTTAAATGTTTCACTGCACACCAATTTAAATCTAGTGCCTTATAGGCTGGTATAAAATACCTTAAGCTGTACTACTTTCTAAGCAAGTGTAAGGAACCTTTCTTTGAGACAGACTTCTTATAGTTACCTCACATAGCCTTTCTTAAGGTTAGTAATATACTTAAGGCTATATGGGCAAATTTTTTCTGCTACAGACATTAAAATGAATTACAGCTCCTTCCCCCTAACAAAATAAACATGTAGTCTTCCATTAGGATTAAGGACTATTTGCACAATACAGACTGGAACAGGAAGAGCTCCCGGAGTCCACGTACAAAAGCTTAACATGTTCCCTAAACTCCAGACAAGACCTTTGTATCACGTACAGCTCTCCATGTAAAGCCGAGGCTGGAGGTCCTACTTGTACTTTCTGGCATGCAGCTGGCACAATTTAAGGAACCATTCAATTAATTGCATACAAAATCCGCCTGTTACTCTTCACTGATTGCTTCTGTGTGTCTCTCTTCTAAGGTTCTACCAGTTTCCCAAATAACTTTTCCAGTTCCACCTGTGATGGTAACATTCTGCTGACAGAGGCTGGCAGACCACTTCCCTCATTCTGGGTTGCCAGATGAAAGAATCTGATAGCACAGGAATTGGGACAACTAGTACTTCCTGCAGGTTACATTATGGTCACTTCCCAGCTGAATGTCTCTGGTTTTTGAGGTCAATGGCTTTGCCAGTTTTCTGGGATTCCAATGGACACATCGAGCATTTGCCAGTTTCAGGCACACCTTTGGTGGTTCAGACTGTAATTCAAGGATCTCAGGTTTATGTCTATGGCATCCAGTATGCAGAAATGTCCTTTGTTCCCTACCACCTGAATTAGGTGAGTAATGCAGAAGTTACTGTGTGAATTCACAGTCACGTTGACGCCTATTCTAATCTGGAACTCGCTACCTGGAGGAAAGTAAGTTTTGTTTTGGTGAAAGTAGGCTTTCATTTATTCATCTCCACAGTGATAGGAGCCTACATGTTAGCCATCATAATACAAAATGCTTTTAAATCCTCCCTAAGGGAAATGTATTATCCACCATTTCTGTAAAAAAGGAGTGGGGGATGGGACGTAAAGGTAAGTATTCTAGCTACAGGTCAAAAAGCAATGTTTCTCCAGCAGCCTCAACAGTGTGCATCATTGCTTTAATACAGACGGTTAGAATTTGTGTTAGTTAGATTTGTCTAGGTGCAAAAGAAAAATGATAACATGTAGCTTATGGATGCAAGGCCAGTATTCACCTACTGGAAGTTTTGACAATGCAGAGGGGCACTCGGTCAGTATGTTATGAAAAAACAGAAGTTAGTAACACATCCAAGGGTGAAGAGAGAGTTGATGGGACATACTTTGAATGAGTAAACAATGCCGACTCTACAATGCACAGTTTAGAAATATTTTGAGCAAGTTAGGTACACAAATTAAAGCTGCCCTGAGGCAACTTGTGACTGGCTTACGTGACTGGGTGATTTGCTATCGCTATGTAACTGCCAAAGCCTCACTACATTTGGCAACATCACAGAAGTAACCTTTCCATACAGGCAAATCACTCACTAGTAATATCTGCACTGAATTAACCCATGTAAGAATTTCGACCAGTGTGAGTTTATTATAGGCAGAAGAGGTATTGCTCTTGTAAGACAGTATTTCCGTTTGCTAATCTTCACTTTCCAAATTGATATTTACTCTGCAGAATGTTTGCCCAAGCCTCAATTATTTTGGAAAGTTTTAGCAAAAATGATTCAGCCATTTCTGAAAATGAAATTAAAGAAAAATATTGGTATGTTGTTTCTCGCTATATTTAATTGAGGAGAGCGTGCTTTGGAACAGAAGCATAACATTTGGAGAAGGGATGGCCCTGCTCTTGGGGATGTGCCTTTTGCCATCTCTTTGAAAATCCACCCACATTTGGCCAAGCTATAAACCTCTGAAAATTTTCAATTAGCACTAGTTCAGTAAAGACATTTAAGAGTTTGTCAGCTAAATTCTTCAAAGACTCCATCTGTACTGAACATGCTCCAGCCTGTACATGCTGGCATCTGCAGCACCCCCCACAGAACAAAAGAGCATGCGCTGCTCCAGCTCCGAGCAGGACTTCCTCTGGAACAGTCCTTCTCCACTGCTGTGGACCTTCCTAGGCCAGGGACTGAGCCCAGAGTGCTGCCACACCTATGTGGCAAGAAGGATTACAGGGGAGTAATGGAAAGCCGGCTGGCTTTTTTTTTTTAATGTTTGCCTCCAAAGTTTGTCATTACAAAAAGCCTTCAAAAGAGTGCATCAGTGTGAGGCTCCTCTTGTGCAGCAAAACAGCAACTAAGTCAGGTCCCAGCTCTTCATCTAATCTCCATCATCCACCTCACTGGCCCCGATGTTTCTTCTTCTTTCATTATTTCCCTCATCCCATACCAGTCCCAGGGTCCAAGTCCCAGCAGCTGCCTCCTTCCAGTCCACTCCTAGCCCAATTAATTCTCAGTCACCTTCTGCAAGTGCTCCAGCTCCATTCCTTTACAGTTGGAGTCTCCTTAATTCCCAGTGTAGTGCCTCCTTACTCAGCCAGCCCCCCTTCAGCTCCTCCTTTGCTTTGTGGATCTCAGTCAGTGTGACACAAACTACATCTTTCTCTCTTGGACAGCTTTGGTCCCCTCTACATTTAGCTTGGGCAGCTTCCTCCGCCACAGTCCTGGGTATCAGAAGGAACAGTAGGCGTGGGATAATAGTCCTTTGTTTCGATGCCTGGCTATGACTCTCATCTCAGGCACTTTGAAGCAGCCTTGCAATAGTATGCGCAGTCCCTCTACAGCACGACTGCAGTCTCACCAGCATGAGGTAGTGTGGGATTCACGATTATGGCTATTTAAGACAGAATTTCTGAAGGTTTAGCTATCAAAACCCAGGAAGTCTTCAATAAGCATCTGTGAACTGTGATTTTTGCTAAGACTTAAACCGTGGCCAAATTCTTACATTTTTATAAGGGAAGGAAAAGCACACTCCTAACATTCACCTGCCAAATTTCAAATCCCTCCCCCCCCCCCCAAATGGGAGCATTAAAGCTGTTCAAAGAAAAGGTCTCCAGAATTATTTAACACTGTTAAATAATGTGCACCATGCTGCTTTTTTTTTTTTTTTCTGATCTATTTTGCCTGAAATTTTTCTTGAGATTTTAGTTGTCTCTTAAAGGTCCTGAAGAGGACATTGAGACTGAGCCTATACTGTTATTCTGCAGTTATTGGTACACACTGTATCTCAGGATGAGAACTAAATGTTTAAAATCCTAAGACTGGCAGTTCCTCTAGATCTTAGCTTTTTATTTTAAGAAAATTACTTTAAAATAGAGCTCATTAAACATGTAACGTACATATGTAATGTGTTCGATACTTGTAGGACCTTTTAATTGTATCAAGTATTTTCTATTGTGTATATCTTTATAATACTTCTAAGCTGTCTGAAAAGTTTAACTTGTTTGTCTAACATAGTATAATTTTTGCGAACTGATACAGTTTTCTCTATTTACTTTCCCTGCTTTTCCATCAGCTGCTCACTAGGGTTGACTCTGAACAAGAGTTTGTTAACCCAGGATCTCTAATAGGAGCCTGGCTCTACAGGGCAGAGCAAATGCCAATTAACATAAGTAGTCAAAGCAGTTAAGATGCTTCTTGACCGTTGGATAATTTTCTGTCAGAAAGAAGAATACTGTTACTTCAAATGTCTCACACAATACTTTGTCTCAGAGGTATTGTTTCCATTGCACTGCATTTCATAGATCACTAAGCAGCATTAATTGAAGCCCCATTCCTTCAATCTGACCATAGGAGGACTATGCACAAACCGGGGTTTTCTATTGAGGGAAAGAGAAAATGGAGACCAAAAGAACAATACAAACGCATTTTGCAAAATTACAATATTCCTTTTTGCAGTTCATGACAACTTGGAGAGTTTGAAAGCCAAGCTTTCTCTATCTACCCACTCCACAAGCCTCAAAGTTCCTGGCCTCTCTGTCTTCTACCCGTATGAACCAACAAACACTCAAAGATTACCGTCACCTAAAATGGCCTAACTGATCTGAAAATATCAAGGAAAACATGTAATAAGTTTTAATTTTGGTGGATTGGATTGGACTGGCTGGACACATGAGTAAAGTCACATAGTATTTAATCTTCTCCCATTTTTCTGGGTTCTGGGCTGAGCTTATAACACGGATTCTGAGAAAGTCTTTCTGACTTCCTTCCTGGAAGGCTGGGTGGCATCTGATCATAGGAAAGAATCCATTAGACTAGGAATGAAAGGTTTGACAGAACTGAAGAGTTTGCTGCCGGATCAACTTGTGGGTTGTTAGTAGGACAGGGTAACGCAGTAATGCACAGCAAAATGTTTTCAAGTTTCAGACCTATAGTATAGTGGGCTATACAAGATGATAGCAAAGTGGCTGGTGATTTTATTTCTCTCCAGGACTGGTATGCTTACAAGACGGGATCAACGCTGTACATTAGAGTCAGTTTGAATACTGACTGAATACTGAATACATCTGAATACTCTGCTTTTCCTACACCTACATTTTGAGGAATTCCAGAAAAACGAAAGAAACATAAACCAAGAAAACAAGACACTTAACTGACAGATTAAGATTTTAAAAACAAACAAACAAAAAACCAGCAAGCAGATCTCTCAAACTTAATGAAAAAGAGAAAACTAAGGAAAAAATAATCATCACAAATGGAATAATAGTTCTATCAGAAACTTTGTTTTCCAAGAAAGCTTTTGTAAAAGTTTTTATAGAGTCTTTGTAATTAAAAGTACCAAATCAGTATCAGATTCTGGTAAAACACTGTATTAGCTTTTTAGGTATGTCATTCCCTCAGAATTGTCTGTCTGTATGTTTTTAAGACAGGAAGCCACCTTCACTGAAATATAAGGCCTTTTTGCTTAGAAACATAATCTTTTTGACACTTGGGGAATAAAAACTGCCTGCTGTAGAAAATGGTTTAAATATTGAACACTGTGAGAGCAGTAACAAAATGTTGCTTTTAAAAGTGCAGTTTGGTAATTCCTGCAATCTCTCCATCACATGTCTGCACGGAAATCTCCAGTTTTTTTAGCATCTTGGAAAAAAATTACAAAAAGTCATACAAAATGATACTAAGAAAAGTCAAGGTCTGAGGCCCCATCTTCCTCCCATTAGATTCAATAGAAAATAAAAATAAATCCTATTGTTTCTCCATTTGTCTAAGACCAGGCTGTGAATAAGGTGTGGAAACTAAACTACATTCTCAAACTTAAAGGTGGTCCCTTTAGGTCAGGGCTCTGGCACACCAGCAAGTCATTGTAGGAAATGCAAATTGCCACTTCTCATTGCCGTAACCTTTCTGTTGGTAGGGGACTCCTGTCTCTAGGGCTGTTGACCTGGCAAATTTCACACGCATTTTTAAAAAAAAATCACACAAAAATTAAACAAAACCAGAGCTTAGGAAAAACACATCAATGTAGAGGTGCTATTTAAAGAGGAATTTGGAACTGGACTTCTGTGATGTTTCCTGTACTTTAAACGCCTTTCTTTTTCCACTCAATACATTAAAGGGACATGATCAAGGCTAAAGAACCTAAAATTAGACCTGCCAGCTGTGTTTTGGTTTGTGAGTATTCACAGGTCATGCCGTCCCTGTGCACTGCTTCTCTGATCCATTCCCTGGAGGAGGCAAAACACTGGAACGTAAAGGAATTCTGATACGCCCTATACATTGCAGTACAGTCTCTGCTCTCCTCAGAGTAAATGAGACAGACAGAAAGAAGACAATACACAAATACCTCTGATTTTGGAAATAGCATGGGGCTCTGGGTTTGTCATTTTATACTTAGCATCTATGTTTCATCTCGCATTTTGGGAAACCAATAACTTTTAAAAGGTCACACAGGAAAAGATACATTAATATTCTCGAACATATTTGATTTTGGGTCAACTGTGTGAGTTTTTACAACATCTGAAAATATCTAAACCTTCCATAATCCTGCCAATGCAAGCTGAGTTTTTAGTGTCTCAAACTACTCATTAGTCTGCCAATTGTCCACCTAATAACTCATTTAATTACTGAAAAGCAGCTCTATAAAACTTACTACTAGAATTTCGAGGGGCAGTTTATCCAAGAGGCATCAATCTGACCTCTAATTTTCAGATGGTACAATCCTAAATAATTTGTTTTCACAGGTCAAGTAGTCACACATATAACTGCATAGTTTGCATGTGTTTATGATCTTTGCATGTGCAAATGAGAGTTTTGAGTTGAGGAGCTCAAAATTAGAGGCAGTTTTGGATAGTTCAGCCTTATAAACCTGCCAGATGAGCTCTGCTTTTGTGAGAACAATCATCCAAATGAGTCCGTCAAATAGACATGGGTGTGTTATTGCCCTGTAATTAAGGGTTGACAAAAATCTGTCATTTTCAGAATAATAATTGAAAACTCATGTGGAAATGTTATATAGAAAGCTGCATATAGAAATGTTAAAAGCAGCACTCTTTACAAAAAGAGGTACAGATCTGGAACCAGAGTAAGTCTCCAGGAGAGCCAACATTTTTTCTACAAATGTAGCATTTTAAGCTCAAAATAGTGCACAACCCTGCTCAGGAAACCCTAGAAAACAGCAGCTCAGAAGCTGCAGTGTTAACAGGACTCTAAATTGCCTCTCTCCCACAATCCCAAGGTGGAGAAAGGAGTTGCACAGAACCAGAACAGCTCCCGCTCCCTCCCCACTGGACCCGCTGTCTCAGTACTTTCTTCTGTAAATCTGGCACACAAGTGACAACACTGCAGAAACAGATCATACACTCCAAATGCACCTAATTAAATTCTGAAGGGGCACTGTAACATGCAGTGCTCATCCTCTAGCCCCTTTCCACTCCCCCTCAGTCTTTTGTGCATCTAAGAAGGTCTCACGCTATACAGATAGACCTCTGGCATCAAAGAATATGGAGGAAAGGAGCAAACAGGGATATACCACAGACAAAGAAAAAATTTTGACAGTAACGTAACAACTTCCTTTGTTGATTTGCTTTCCTATCCCGTCCTCTGTTCAAATTTAAAATGTATGTATCAAGGCAAAAGGATATTCAGCGCAGTTACTAAAAATATTTGCAAATCATGCACACTCAGATAGACAAAAACTCAGAGTTCTTAAAACAGGATGTACTTGGAAGAAAGAGAAGATGAACATATTATCAAGAAAGAGATAAAAATCCCTCTGCCACCATATGATCTTTTCCATCCCAGTGTCTAGCTCTTTGGAGTCCAGAGAAGAAAGTGGTCAGAGCCCATCGGGCTGGTGAGAGCTCATTCTGTATGGAGGTAGGGATGTGCACATGAGATTCTTTCCATTCCCGTTCAAAAATTTAGGGAAATTCGTGGTAACATCCAGATGATCACTTTACAGTCATAGAATGATTACATTTTATAATACTAGAAAACCACAGGACAAACATAACTGAAACATTGATTAAGGAAACAATAAGGTTAAATTAAATCTAATTAACAATAAGGTTAAATTAAGTCCAGCATATTTGTATTATCTATGCTGTGTCATGCAAGTTGTGTATAAGGGATAGTTTTTATGATTTGCTCTTGCCATTTTCCTTCACTTCTACAACTATAGAGTTTTTGAGACAGCAAATTCTTGATTAGTGTGCCGTGATGATGCAAAATCATAAGCATGAATTAAGGTAACATTATGCTACATTCATGCACTTATCAGGAATCATAATACACAATTCTAGTGGCAACTATTCAGCCACTGGAGTGACCTCACTGGTTTAATATGCTCAGAGTTGCTGTATAAAGTGAGAAAACAAGTGTATCAGCATTGCATTAACAATATTTTGCTGTAATAATAAGCAAACTCTGCTAATATGTATTAACACAAGTCATTCTAAAAAAAATTGTAGATGCCAAGTGGAAAAATGTTGTTGATATAAAATGTATATTGCAAAGTAGTAGTAGTAAAATGAGAACTAGCATTTTGTCTTTCCATAGATTAACTTGCTAACCAGATTTAAAAAAAAAAACACAGAGCAAAAAGCCCTTATTTTGGCTATTCAATTGTTAGCATGATTTCTGAGTAACTGTACATATGCTAATGTATACATTTACTGTGTACATGTTTCTGTGCATATATCTACACACACACACAAAAATATAGCATATATTTTTATATATATGTATATTGTCACATACAAACACATATGCTCCAGAGCTTTCCTTTTAGTGTTTTTCTTGAATCTTTACATGAATAATATCCAGCATCATGGACCTTGAACACTGATGACTCTGGTTAACGCTTTTATCCTTTGCTTGAAATTACAGGATCAGTCTAGCCAGAATTTATGAGAACCAGACCCCAGACCTCACATAGCTCACATATTAGACCATTAGGCATCTAACTACCTCTGAACAATTTCAATGCATTATCTTGCCTTCTCCCTGGGGCACAAACTTCACTCGTCCATACTTTTAATATATTTTGTCTGCATGAAGCAGATCGAGTTATTACATGCCAGCAGATCACGACTTACAGAAATCTCATTGCTCTACAGTCATGCAACTAATATCTCTCCCTTCTCCATGCTGAGATAGTGCAGTAAAGGAATGGTCAACAGTGCAATTTTCAGTAAGTTAATTGATAACGTATTCAGTGCAGATTTGCTGTTTATGCTTATAGACAGGTTAATTAAACATTTCCACCTTGAAATGTATTTGTATGTGCGTATATACGCTGCTATATCACTATACATATTCACATAGCTAAACAGAAGAATTTTTCAAATTGTTTAGAACACTCACTGCTGCACTTTACATAAATATAGTGTCCCTCTGCTGTGAGAGGTTTTACGCTTTATTTTTCAAAGGCAATATAAAAACATGTGTTTGCCAAACATACATTTGCATTATGACACTGGAGTGTTTTCAGTTTGGGTTGGGTTTTTTTGATTGAAATATAACATAAAGTAAGATTAGAAATCAATTGACCTGTGAACTCTCCTGAACCTTTTACCTGGGTTGCAAGGCCATTACGTTCTTTTCTTTCATTAGCTTTTTGCTGGAGCAAGGCTGAACAGGAAACAAGGGTGATCCTGTCTCCTCCCTCGAGACTGTTCATCAGCTGGCTTAGTTTACAGCAATAAAAAAAAAAAAAAAATTGGAAACATATAACAACTCAGAAACCTTATATTTTTCTTTATGCATGATGATCATTATTATAATACTAATATTAATAGCAGAGGACAATCAGGGAATTGCACTCTTTTTGGAATTTCTTTTCTGCAAAATGATATGCACGTATTTTCCCTGCATTTAAGTACCTGCCTTTATAACCCAGTTCTAGCTAATGAAGTGATTTTGTTTTGGATCTGCTAAATGAATTTCCTTTATAGCTTGCATTCTTGATGAACAGAGCGTTACTCATAATAATTCTGTATTTCAAATTTAAATTCATTGTTAAAAAAACAGAAGTGAAAACCTTGTTTCTCCTTTCAAAAGCAGTTTGAAGCCCTATTCTGCAAAGTGCTCAGTGCCTTGACAGAGATGCTTGGCGCCAGAGCAACTGCAAGAGAAAACAGGGATACTCGGCACCTCAAAGAAGGCGCTTCACACTATACAGGATTGGACACTTAATTCCCGACTAAAACAAACTCCATCAAAAGGTCATCAGTCCCAGAGACTAAAACAGTTTTGATGAAGTCCAGTCTCCCACTCTGTTGACAAGCGTCTCAATTATTTTCAACAGCTCTTGGTGTCTACATCGGAAGAATGCAGAGCAATCATCAGGCTGAGGTAACCACAGGTCCCTCGGTGAGAATCTGCAGAACATGCACATTGAGCAGCACTTTAAGACAGCTATTTTTTTTCCACCTGAGGTAGGAATAACTAATGATGTAACCAAGTTATCAGCTACACGTTTTGACATACCGGCAGTGCATGAACTAATGCCTTGTAACTGCAATGCAAGAAGAAATAGTCCCTCAGGATAAATTCTTTGGAAGTCTATGTGAGCAAAGCGATGAAATGTCTGGATGGAAAAATCTAGAACTTTTAAATAGGACTGGATGGGACTTAACCCTGATGGATTTTCCTGTGTGTTATACAACTTGAACGAGGTAAAGCTTGTCTGCAGTGATTGGTTCTATCAGTCTTTGCTGATTTGCCCTAACATTTAGGTTAATTTAAGATGCAAGCTTTAGCGAAGAAAATACCATACTCCTCCTCTTTGCACTCCCTTGCTCTTGACAACCAATAGCACATACCTCTGTGCACAATATATGCACACTAGGACATCTCAGACTTCAACCTCCTCATCTTTGGACCAGGTGATTTTTCAATAGCTGCTTTCCTCCACAGCTCCCTTGCGCAAAGCTGTGCCTCTCTCTCTTCAGAAAGCTGCCAGATAGAGGCTCAGCAGTAAATAGGCCTCTCAGAAATCCAGCTGGCATCCCTTCCTACCTTACTCTGCAAATGCCTCCCAATACTTCTCTCCAACTGCCACCAACTGCACAGATTTTGGGATAACTTCTACCCAAAATTCCCTTTTTTCCCAGTACCCCTGCATTCACTGGAATGCCCCTGAATACCTGGACTATTGCTGACAAGGGATTCCAAATGCCATACGTTACTTTTGCATTTACAGTTTAGCTCATGTTGCTGTGATGGGAGGCAGAACTTCTCTTGGTTTCTTGAAAGCAAGGTACTAACATTAAAGAGAGGCAGTGCACCTTCCTGAAGAATCTGCTGAGCTCTTCTAAGCCTGCAGAATATGCAACAGTTAGGTATCCTCTAAAAAGAGATATGGGGCTCCCTTTCTGCAATGAAATTAATTACTTCTAGCTCATGGTTTCAAAAAAAAACCCCACCAAATACCAACACACTCCCCCCCCCAAAGTAAAGCATAATGACAGAGAAAATAACAAATGAAATTAAAACACAAAAAAAGGTATTGTAATTCACAGAATCACAGAATGGTTGAGGTTGGAAGGGACATGTGGAGGTCATCTGGTCCAACTGCCCTGCTCAAGCAGGGCCATCTAGAACTGGTTGCCCAGAACCATGTCCGGATGACTTTTGAATATTTCCAAGGATGGAGACTCCACAACCTCCCTGGGCAACCTGTGCCAGTGCTCAGTCACCCTCACAAAGTGTTTCCTGATGTTAAGATAGCACCTCCTGTGTTTCAGTTTGTGCCCTTTGCCTCTTGTCCTGTCACTGGGCACCACTGAGAAAAGCTTGGCTCTCCTTTTTGCACCCTCCCTTCAGGTATTCCTATACATTGATGAGATCCGCCCTGAGCCTTTTCTTCTCCAGGTTAAAAAGTCCCAGCTCTCTCAGCCTTTCCTTGTATTCGAGGTGCTCCAGTCCCTCAATCATCTTTGTGGCCCTTCATTGAACTCTCTCCAGTATGTCCTGGAAACACAGCTCAAAATGTATTCCAGAAAACATAGCTCAAAATGTGTTAGGTACTGAGGTATTTTCACCATCTCTCATGCTTTCAAAAGAGAGGATGGGCCCTTGCAATGTTGTCTCCAACATGGTGTCTAAAGAAAGGTGTGGAAAGTTCAGTAAAGGATCTCTATTGATGAGACTGAATATTCCACACCAGCAAAAAAATATTTGTAGCATTGTTTTTCACAGATTTTTCTAGTACTTGCGGTTGGGTACGTGTAAAATTATTTAAGTTTTTTGCACAGCTATACCATTAATATTAACTTTTCACAGCTGGGCAATTTCTGTGCATTTGTCTTTGCTAGCATTCATTTTAAGCTCAGAAGACTCATTGGACACCACAAAAGAGGACATGAATGAGGGACATAAAGACAGACTCAGAAAAAATGAGATGACTGTATTAACTGCTTGATAATTTATTTCTACTATTTTCAGTGCTATGTCCACTGCTTATGGCCTGTGCTGGGGAGATGACAGAGGGTTGTGATGGATAGCAGCATCCATGAGAGCTCCCAGAAACTTAACCTAGAAAGACTATTTCCCCTCTAGACCATGGTAAAAGAGACTATTACTCTGATTACAGGAAAATTAAATGAAGTCTCAAAGCTAACTCTTGGGACAAGCTTCTAGCTGCAGAAGGTTGCCTGCAATCTATTTACGCTTACTTGAGGCCAGGTTTAGTGCTTTTTGAAAGCACAGGAATGAATCCTATACCTGTGGTCATAATATTTATGTAAGAAGCATACCCTTCCCAGCTATATAGCAGCTTTGTAGACCTTTCAACTTTTCAAGGCCCCAGTGCATGTGACCCTACATGTCAGGTCACCGCAGAACAAGAAAAAGGGGAAGAGTTGTGTGGGAGGCACATATCCTCTCACATAATGGCAGAGAGTCCATGTTTCAGATATGTCTCTGTCAGGGTCCTTTTGATTGCTGGATTTACACTTCTAAAGAGCAGCCCAGTGCAGCAGTTTCTCTCCCACTCCATGATTTCCCATGGCCCAGAATATAGCTGACTGACAGATTACAGATCGAGCTGCTTAGGTCTGTCTGGCACAAGGGATCATGAAGCAGAACAGAAATTGTGGGGCCCAAAAGTAAAGCTGCAAGTGCATGACTTGTTTTCTGAAAATACATGGGACAGTGTGAGAGAAGTCAGACAAATGTCTCTTTCTCAGTGTTTAAGACTTGGCAGGTCTGCTAGCTGTGGAGCTCAGCAGCCTATATAGCAACTTCTCTATGTCGTCCAAGTTCGGTTGATTATTCACTGCAAGGCAGCCAAAAAAAAGAATGGCAATAGAGGGCTATGAAGTCATACTGCTCCCCCTCCAACAGACTTCGACTTGCTCTCCCACATCCATATTTGGATTTTAATGGGACCCGCTACAGGTGCTGCGGATTCTGATATACAACTGCAGCCAGGCTTTTCTACCTTTAAATTTGTTGTGTAAAAACCAAAGGCAACAAAAAGAGCTATTTTCATGTATTGAAATGTAAATAGACAAATATAATGACAATTATGGAAATGGTAAAAATTATAACATACATTTACTTTAGTATTTTATTTGTTCATGGTATTTACTTTTCTATATAGGTAGAATTTACTATCTTCAGCTTTCCCATCTATTTCCAAACCAAGGCCTTGCAGGGGAGTTTGGAAGTTCAGGACTTTGTGTTCTATATTAATATTAAGGCCCTTTTTGAGTTAATGGAATTGTTTAAATTATTTTTGCCCATTGCTATCACAGTCTATTGCTATCATTGCTATCACATTGCTATCACATTAGCTGCTATACAGCTAATAATACTTCCAGTCTATTTTGGAATTTCTGGCTTCCACAACAACAATAGTAAGTTTGTTCTGCATAGATTTTGCCCCACCTAGCAGGTCAGAGCATGACCTAATCTGGTATTTCTGATAGGACTGGAGGCAGGAGGACAAAGGAATTCACATGGACTGCCCACAGTATTTTTCAGTTTCTGTTCAGGGTATTTCTTTCTTGGTGGTGCAGCACACCTGTTTTGATGATCTACCCTCGGAAGTTAATGGAGCCTGTGAACTTCCAGATGGCTGTGGAAAAGAAGGCTGTGCAGTCAGCAGACCTCTATACTGACAGCCTGATGAGACTTTCTATTGATCTCTTATCCTGAGACATCAATTTACAATTCCTACATGATCTCTTAACATGTGATTTGTTTCCATCAGTCACTTGGTTCACACAACACCATTGGTGAATAATACCCAAAATCATATTTCATTTACATTTGTTTATATTTAAAAAAAACCCAAAACCCTATGCTGCTAGAACTCTCATCAACTGCATGAAAGTAGGAGAACGGAATTTACTCATTCTGAAATTACTGATTCTTTTGAGAAGCAAACCTTTTTGAAGGTAGAAACAACATTTTGATGGATGGAGGTGCAAGGGAAAAATTAATTTGCCACAGGAGAATCTGCAGAAATGCTGGTGGGGAAAAAAGTTCCGGCTGAGCCTCTAACAGCTGCTGGACAGATACTTCTGGGACCCACAAAACAAACTGAAGAGAGAGAAATTAAGAAAAACTGTTTATTTGGGGGAAGAAGGACAATGTAGAAGGGGAAGAACAACTGTAGTCTATTGCCCAGTTTCCTCAATTCATGACATGTCAGCCCAGAAAAAATATTATTAATATTCTTTTTTTTTTTAATGTGGTGGTGGAAAGTCAGCATGACATTTCCTCTCAATAGTGCCTAGAATCAGGCACCTGAATCCATCTTGATCATTCATTATTCTTAACCATTTTAATTCAAGGACCCCAACCAAGACTCATCATTACACTGAGTGCTGCACAAATCTGTGTGAAGACAAAGACTTAACAACAACATGTGATCTGATTTTCTTAGTTGCTATGCACTCCCGTATCTTATGGATTTAGGGAGAGACACAGGGATTGAGCCTTAAGGAATCACGTGGAGAATTTTGCAATTTTTTTTTTTCAAACAAAATTTAAAAAATATTTTTCCCACTTTAGCTGACCAAGCAGGTGTTAAGGGGCAACATTCTATTATGATTACTATCATTCACTTTGTAAAGTCTGCAAAATACTTAGAAAATTATAAAGCACAAATGTTAACCATAGTGTCCTCACCAAGTTCTCATTGCCTATCTAAGTTTTCTCCTGCAACTTCAGCGGGGTCTCATCATATTTACCCTTACTTTCTGTGCTACGTCATTTTGTATTTTTTGTGCTTTGTTAAGAGAGTGAGAGGTATCATCACAGAAATATCTGCATTTGAGTGGTGAGTGAAATGATTCCTGCACTATTGTAAGAGGACATGTTGATGGTTCCTGCAGTTAGGTAAGCTAACAAATTTTAAATGTCATTGCTTTCTTTTTTAATGTATTGTTTGTGGTAGGCCTAAAAATCAGCAGCAAGCACATCATTGGACTAGGAAAATGCCTTTTCTTTGCCACAGGAGAATACCTATTGTATACACATATCATGATGCAGTCTTTAATTGTATGAATGCATACAATTTTCTCTCTCCAGTGAAAGGATACAGGCTTCATTCACCACAAAGGCGATACATAGAGAGTGGAACTGAGAATGAAGAAAATATCTGGCATTCTCTAACTTCAAAGTCCTTCACTTAGCAACCTATGAAGTGTCCTTTGAGCCTAGCTATTGTTTGTATATGAGGTCATAACACTACATCAGGCAAATCTGAAGTTGTATTTAGTTTTTGAATATGCAAAAGTAATATAGCTGGTTTATGCTGTTGTCTCTCAATGGTCTGAGAGAACCCCACTTGGATTATTTCTGTCACAAAAGGTTGTATTTTAAACTTTATACTGCTGTCATAGCCCAAACTCCCTAAATGTTCAGTCTTAGTAGATCCCTAATTTTGGCCACTGCCTTCAGGGATCCAGTATCTGAAATACCTGCTGGCCTAACAAAAACTTAAAAATGAAAGGCTGAGCTATCTTGCCACTGCATGTGGTATGCAACTAAAGTATAAATATTTCACTTGATATTTGTTATCTTATTTGATGACTTAGAAACTTCAAGACAAGTTATCTAAATACTTCCGGTGTTACATTCCTATCTCAAGTTTTATGTCTCTAATACCTATCACATTGAACACTCTACAGCTTTCCATCCCTCCCTTCATCCAGAGGAACATTTATCTTCACTTCTCACAAAAAAAATTCTCCCCTCAAAATAGCAATATGTCTGTTAAACATATATAATAAAAATAGCCTTTGTAGAAATCTGACATACTACATGTTGATATAGTGCTGATCTAGACACTCATTAAAGAGTTTCCCCATTCACTTCCCATGTAAATATTTGAAAATGGGGCCATCTTATAAATTTGTCAAAAGACTTCTAATGCCGTGCTGCACGTATGTCCACGTGTCTTTATTTTCTTGTATTTCTGCTCTGCCACTGGCTTGAATTTGAATCAAATCAGTGAACCTATCACTCAGTGGCTGCAGAGTGACCTATGTGAAAATAGTTTCAAATCTGCTCCCAAGGCCAGGTTTAAAACCAACCACGATGTCAAGGGATGACTTTTCAACAGTGCTCACCACGTTCACTGAGCTCTTTTAAAAACCTGGGCCCTGTGCACAAATGTTCGCCTCACATACCCTACCCACACTCCTACTGACACATTTGCTGTCTGTCTCAGCCGAAAGCACTAAAGAGCATTTCAGCTGAGCAACTTGCAAGACAGGTTTGATGCTACACCCTGTGGAAAGACTTGGATTCCTCTTTCCTTTGAACAACTATGTTGGTGTTTAAGCAGAGAGATGTCAGTCTTTAGGCATCTCTGACAATCTTCAAGGGCAATTTAATTAAAATATTTGTCTGTTAAACCAAAAAAAACCCTGCCAAAATCCAAATCTACTCTTTCCATACTGAAAGCTTGTGACTATCTTTGTTGGCTCCAGCTCCCAAAGACGACTCTCCATTAGCTTCTTTGGGACTTGGATCAAGTCCTAAGTGTATAAATCATGTCAAAAGACCGCACAACATATTTTATTTGTATGAGATATGCATGAGGGGTCACATCAGTAAACTCCTCATTACCATTAATGAATCACACATGTGTGACTATAAATATATGTCAGGTCAAGCTTAGCCTGTGAACCAATGGACACACCAATTCTGAAATCCCTGCCAATTGCACACATAGTTTCCATAGGTCTGACTTTATTCCTTCCCATTAGGAAGTGAGTAGAAACTCCTGAAGTGCTAAACAACTTTAAACTTCTCTGAGGAATGTAAACCAAAGCAATTCTGGTGAAAGCAAGAGATCTGACAACACCGAATTCAGTGTAAGTGCTGCCCTGTTGTTTTGGGGTTTTTTCCCTGCAGCTCATACACCAAACTTAGTCCTTTTCATTTACACTTTTGTAGTATCTGCACAGATACTCAGGTTTGTTGTCTTCTAACATAGGCTAAAAAAAGAAAGTTAATGTTTCAGTATAGGAAAAAGCCCTCAACCAATGATGCATGTAAAGTGCTGTTATGTTGATTGAGCAGCTGGTTTTTTTGTATGTATCCCAGATGTTTCATCAGTATAGCAACACCTTACATTATACTGTCTCTGAAGATCTTGGACCAGTCCCACCTGGTCATATCCTTAGCCTGGAGACCTCAGCCTTAAAGTACCTCTCATTACACAACGAACCTTAATGATTTTATGACCTAACATTTTTTCCTTCGTATAATTTAAGCAAGGTGCATAGGCAAACTGCTAACATCTGTTATCAATACACTATATTTAGGGACTTGGATTTATCAGATATATAGCTTCTCTAACAGTACACATGGAGGTATTTCTAATAGCTTACAGTTAACAGCAGTCATTTAAGCTACATACATAGAGAAATATTCACATCTAACTATCTTTTGTAAAGCTGTGAATTAGTTTCAGAATAGTCCATAGAAAGAACACTAAAAAGGAACAATCTCCTCAACATAAACAAAAAATATCCTATTTCTTTAATTATTTTATTGCCAATTTTATTTCCATCCACCTGGAAATGACGTTTTGCACAACTTGGGTAAACAAAGGGGACGCTTCTCAATTCTAAACATTTACAGAGCAAATTAATCTGAATTCATATCACAAACTGGTCAAGCACAAGGATGTAGGACAGCGGCTCCCAACCAAAGGGTCGTGACCCCAATTCAGGTCATGGCATGGATGAGGTGGGATCACGAACCTAGTGGAAATTCAATTGCAGAAATGGGGTTTGCAACCGGAAGCAAGGTCATGAGCCTAGAAGACTAACTGAAAGGGTACTGATGTAATCTATAACAATGAAGTCATACTATTGCTGGACTTCCTCTTTCTGATATTCATTCAACAGTTAAAAATCTAGCTGGTTTACAATCAGTAAACAGGAAAGAAAGGGATTTTCAAATACAGGAATAATCACTCGCCTCAGCATATTAATATTGAACCTCATTTTTAGAAACACAACCAAAAGCAAGAGAAAAATTAATAATCATCTTTAAACCCTTTTGTGTAGTATTCCTTTCCATCAGAAAGTTTATTCACATATCTACTTATTTCTATAATAAGCCACAGAAACAATTTTCTGGTAATATTTTAAGTGCTTCAGAAAGTTGAGTGGGATCTTTAGATAAAGACTTTCACTCATGTTAACACACTGTCAGAAGTAATTTTAAATATTTCTTGAAGTTTTTAACTGTTAAAAGATAAAGTTTGCCATTTGCTGGAAAATTATAAAAACTATTTTAGTTTATTTAGTACAGGCATTACAGATACTGATTTAAAAAAGAACCCTGATGGTTCAGATACTCTACATGAAAAAACTTATAACTGCAAAATAACATGATAAGAATTAACATCTGGAAAGGTATTATGTTCTTTCTTTTTAGACAACATGGATTTTTTTTTAAAGCTCGATTTCTGGATGTTGGCCATAAGCCAAAAAACAAGCCCTGAATTGTTCCGCATGGTTGGTTTCTGGAGATGTCACCTAAGCATCAATCAGTGTCAGAGGAAATCAAAGGATTTCCATTTCAGAAAAACTGGTTCCAAAAATTGTTCTCAAGGCATGAGCATGGTGAAGATGAGGTGACTGCAAGCTACTTTTGTCATTCCCTGGTTCCAGGAACTGTCAGAGGCTAAACAGCCTCAATCTAAACAGAATAAACTGGAGGACTCTCAGAGCTGCTGTAAATCTACTGGCTGATAACAGACTCTTAAGAAGTTCAGCTAGAAATCAATGGAGCACATATGTGCTCTAGATATAACCTGATGCGTGTATGCCCAATTTAGGGGTCTTTACAAACCTTAGTGTTAATTGTTCACCATAGAGTGACCATTGGAGTGTGTGAACATAGGGCCCACTTTCTTTTGAGGTTGAGTTTGAAACAGATTCTAGAAGTGCATCAAAAAATTTTGTAGGGGCATCTGTGAATGTATACATAGCCACTAAGGAAAACAGTATTGCCATCTAACCACTGCAGGCACTGATTCCTTCAGAGTTAAATTCAGTAAAGATGAAAATCAACACTTCAAAGGTACCTTTCATGGCATTCAGAAAATGCAGATCATGAATTTCTGTACCGTGCAGAAGTAGGGCTTAATTCTAACATGCCAGCATAAAAAGTCAGTGCTCTTAAGTCTACACGTTAGATATGCCATAAATACTTGGTAAACGCATACTGGCAAAAGCTGGATTTCAATGGAGTTATGTCATTTGCGCCAAGTGAAGACCTTCGCCTCGAATCTTCCTGTGGCCAGTGCACGGGGGCAGAGGACACGGATGCTTTGCTGGCATGGGAGGCAGCACTGGAAGAAGCTGCTCAACAGCAGAACTGACATTTGCAGGGAGAGGAAAGGCATCTGGCTAATGCGACACGAGGTGGTGGCAGCGCAGGGGAGGTGAAAGAAACCCCGTTCCCCTGGGACAAAAGGAGGGTCAGTCATGCTTCCTTCTGGGAATGCTTCCGGACTGCACAACAGGATACTTCCACATTAATAAACACAACGTGTGCTTATCAGGTATGGCAAAACGTATGACAATTTTTAATCTTTCCTAGATGTCTGTCCCTTTATCTACAGCACCAAGAGTCATAAATGATAAAGACAGAAAAGATCTCATTCATCTGAACGTATTTATTAACACTAGGATTTTACCTTAGGCTATCAGCTGAAAACCTGTTTGGTAATTTTTATTCAGGACAGATTCATATGACCACTACAGTGTGTTCTGCTCATGGATGTAGTCTTGGGGCATCTACACAATTAACTCTCCCTCACTGCACATCAGTGGCATGTTAAGTTTTTCCTAACAACCTATGTGGATGCATATAATTTCACCACAATATATGAAGCATGTCCAATAAAAGGAACATTGATGGGTACTTTAGTTCTACACTGCATCATGATCTCATACAGGCTGGACCAAAGAGAAATAGAATTTGGTCATTAAAGCAACTATATCTCCCAAGCCTTTCCCAACAGACTATATCCATAGTTAAAACAGAGAAATCAAAATAAATTAAATCTGAAAGCTGATGCACAAGACAGGGAGTGAAAGAAAAAAAGATGTTTGCCATATTAAGTATTTACATATGCTCACTGTATCGGCTGCATCACAGTGCAGCTGTTTGTAGGGCTGAAAGCAAGGATGCCCAAGTTTTCCAAAGACTTTGATAGAAACTTACAGAGATCACCACATCGCCCCACACCTGCATCATCTATGTAGTCTAGATTTCTCAGTTTGAGGTGACATTGATACATGCTTGACAAATGTAACTATTCCGTAGTTACATGAAATCTAGTAAATAAATCTCAAACTGAAATGCCATTTTCTTTTCATTGTTCTCCCTTCCCTCAGGGCCAGGAGCATTGACCACTGCTGAAAACAGCCCCGGGACCCGGTATCCTGCAATTCCACTATCTTGCAATTCCTAAAACCCACCAGTTCCAAAAGTTAGTCTTTTAGGTTTAAAATGAGGTAGATGTGGATGAGGCAGCTCCAGTGTCCCGATTCCATGCATGCCAACGTGCTATTTTCTAAAATCAGCCAAAAGCAAGCTTACTTTACTCTCCTGCACTTTAAAAGAAGCACAAAAAGTTTTGGCACTTTGACAAATGACAAATCCTGTTGCAGCAGTTCTTAAAAGCCAGGTCAACAAAATTTGATATCTTAACTTAAACTGCTGATGAAGATGAGTGAGCTCAAAGTGAGAAATTAGGTGGGTAAAGGCTTTGGAACTCCTTTCTGACAACTCTTTTGTGGGAACATAATTTAAAACATTTCAACAATTCACTTTTCTGTAAAAGACCACAATAAACACATGGAAATTTAAAGGCAGCACATGGAAGCCAGAAATATCCAAAGAAGGCACTCCTAGAGGCCAAGTCCTGCATATTAAAATGTCCTGGTTCAATAAAGCACAAAAGAGTACAATATAGCAAACAGGTTTTCATTCTCACATCTCTCCATCATTGATCATTACATTACCTTCTACATTCTTTGAAAAATTAATGTAATATTAAAGAACTTCCCAACTTTTAAATAGTAACATAACATCTTTCAGACATTTAATAAAATTAAAAAAAAAGAATAAGGTAGAAATCAGAAGGGTTATTTGCTATGTAGTATTGCAAACATTGATCTTGGTACACACTTCAGTGATTCTTGAACTCCATAATGCATAATAGAATAAACCTAAAACAGTCCATTCACACAGGTCTGTTGTCATCACATATGACCTTCGCTCCACTTTCATTTACAGACTATCACAGAAAACTGTTAGTCCATGTTATAATCTCCCTTTCACCAACTTTGCATTTAATCTGATTTTACAGTGGTATAAATTACATCCATATCAGACTCAGTGTACAATTTTTATTTACTAGCCATAAAAAGTTTTTTCTAGTAATATGCACTACTACCTACAAATGGTACCTGAATCATACCCATAAGATCTTCAGTGTCCTCACTGAACATACAGTAGCCAGTAGAGATTAAAAAATGCTGCGACTAGGCTTTGTTTTAAGTTAATATGACATTTACCTAAATGAGTCAAATTCTTTATGATCAGCCTCTATCAGAGGAGATCGTGTTGTGGAGGACATCATAGATGCGCACAGTCACTTGCACAGGCAGTGCAATGACATATGCAAATGACATTTTCCTCTGTGATTTGTACATGCAATATGAATCTCTTTCATATGCAAGTGACATTGTGCAAAAAATGAGCTTGTGCATTCACATACAGAACACTTGTGCCAGCCTCTGTTCTACTGCTGCTCTTCCTCACCACTCGAATGGCCTAACGGGACCAGAAAGCAGACGGACTTACTCAACTAGAGGAGAGCCAGCAATGCTAGATCTACACCACAGTCCCCAGTGCAGTGGCATGTCAAAGAAAAAAGAAGAGCTGATCAGACTGCTGTTGCTTTCTGACCCCTCCAGCTACCCCTCATCTACATCAGAGCTGGTGTAGAAACAGCATCTGTGTCAAGGTGCCATATCCAGATGTTTTGTGGTCAATCATCTGCTGTGTCTTATTGACAGCTGAGAATCAAAGTCCTTCAGGTAAAGTGCCTTTATATGTTAAGGAGACCTCTCACGATTTGTAGCTGGTGCATCCCTAAATAAACTTCGATGAGCAACCCCTAAGGGAGGAAAGTTAGGTGCCATTTCAAACTGTATGTACTGTTCATACCACAGTCCTGTTGCAGTGAAGGAGAGTTGCAGCTGACACGGCTAAAGGGAAGTAATGATTACACAAAAGCTACTTTTCCAGTTTCATTGTTGTATAAGAGCATAGCTACTCCCTGCATTGATTCATTTGCTACCCGAAGGGTCAAGACCTGTTCATCTCGCCTATGTGAGTAACCACAGTAACTTCAGTGGGTATAGGTAAGTGAACTGAGTAGAACTTGATCTTAAAGCAGAATATAAAAGCATCTTTAAACAGTCCAGTATCAAAGAGGCAGAGTAGCATGATAAAGGTAAGGGAACCCTTTCTAACAAACAGAAAATGTTCTGCTGTCAGAAGTATAGATGGGCTTGATGGACGCAGCTCTTCCAGAGCCTATAGCATGTCTCTGTCAGGAGGAACCACGATGACTTAAAATGTCTTGGGATAGTCAGCAAACTATGGATAAAGGAAAACATCCAGTCTCAGCCTCTGATAGAGTACATGTGCAAGTATTTATAATGTCTCAAAAAAATATTATGTTGACTCAATGTGGGGGCATGGGGGAGAATCAAAGTAATCTTTTTCAAGAATGAGTGTTTGACCTGCAAATTGGTTATGGCAAAAAAAAGGAATTCAAGAGGTTCAGAAGTATCATAACAGATTAGAAAAGGGGGTTCTGGCCAAAACTTTGCTTTTAAAAACTCAAGTGCCTTGAAGTTTGGATTATTGTTAGTTAAATACACATATACATGAATTAGCGGCAGTAGTAGTGATGCTAGCGAGAATAAAATATCATGTATTAGACAACATCAGTCTCTGAACCTCCCTAACACCAAAAGAAAATGCATATATCACAGGGCCACTGAGATAAAGTAACGCTCAGCCCTAGAGGGCACAGATTTCGTCTTTATGTAAATCAGTGCCTGTCACTGCATGCATGATTCACTGCTCAGAGTGTACTCTTCTGTGACGAATGAGTCCCGCTTAATTTGGCAGTGATTATGCGGGTTGCTGGCCCTCTAAACCCCTTTGAACTTGTAATTGCTGCTGGTTTAAATAATGAACATTAAGGGGAGGTGGATTCATAAAACTGTGGATAATTACAATTTTTTTCTTTTTTCCTTTGTTTTTTTTTAAATGGAAATAAAAGGCTTCTGAGGCCGCTGATAACTGTATCATACTAGGCTGTTACCGAAATAAAACTGCAGTCTTGTTCAGTCTCGAGGAAGGAAAGGGAATGGAAAGGAGAAGAGGAAAAAAGAGAGGGAGAGGGAGATCAGAATGGCTTGGATGCCAGTAGAAAAGGAGGAGCAATGGCATTCATGAATATTCATAGCTAGTCACATCTGTAGCAGGCTTGCTTTCCACCTTTTTTTCTTTGCAGTTCAACATGGACAGGAAGTGCTAACAAAAGAAGGTGATTGTGCAGTTCTATCAGGCTCCAGGTTTAATCTTTATAGAGCATATGCGTGAACTTTTTTTTTTTTAATTTTCAGAGACTCCTATTTTTTCAAAATTGCAAACGCCTTTAACCAAAGGAAGTGTTCCCTCTCCCTCCCCCTGCCCGTGCTGCTTTTTAAAAATTATGTTCCTGTAATTATGAATGTGAGGGAATCAGTTGCCAAGGAATCATGATGTGTAACATGCAGCAAATTTGTTCCTCCTCCCCTTTATGAGCACTTTACTAAATCCTCCAATATTCTCTGATCCAGTAAAATTTTGATTTGCGTGTGTAATGTATTGAAACAACGACAACAACAAAAATTGTTATTGAGGAGGGGACAGAAAGCAAAGTCAGCCAAGTCAGGCAGCTACTACCCAGAAACAACAAAGAATGAATGATAAATTTAGCAGCCTCATGTTCAATTTTCAAACAACACAGCAGAGATTTATAGCTTTGCTGCTCCCATGGTAAACGAAGCAGCACACAGAAAGCGTGTCTGGTTTTGATTTTGCTATGTTTTCCCTTTTTTTTTGTTCTTTGCTTATTTGCAGGTTTTTTTTTAAATTCTACATTTTCTTTATCCTGGTGTGAGATGAATATCAAAGGCCTAGTGCTGTTGGTAAGCCTCCAGCATACAACGGCAGCTCAATGGGATGTTATTAGAACCTGCGTCACAACATGGCAGACTGTGATTAATAGCAACTGTATCAACGGTAGCAACTTCTCAACAACGCCCTCCAGCAGATCTAAAGGGGCCATGTGAAGAAGAAGGCAGAAAAAAAAGTAAAAAAAAACGTCTGCAAGAACTAGCTACTAAAGGTTCAGCTTTGCACATGATTAGGTTATGTCAAAACTGTATGACTGCTTTCAACCAGAACACAGTGGGGATATTTATTTAAAAGCATGCTACCAAATGCATGGGCTGAGCAGTGTTTTATTTTGGCAGAGCCAATCATGTGAAGAACAGGATCAGAGTGATGGAGAATGGGATACTGAAAAGACCCGGACTGGTGTTAGAGGTATAATCAGGATTCCCTCCAAATGAAGAAGAGAAGATTTTCCCAACACTTCATGAAAATTTCTAAGAAAACTGCAGGGCTGCTAAGTTTTTCCTGTTGCTACATGAAAGAAGGCAGGTTTAATTTTAAAGCAAGTGTAAACTGATATCCTTGCTCTCTCTTCTTTTTTTTTTTTAATTACAGTTTAGAAACTTACGTCCACACATTAAGAAATGTGAAGCTTATTCAAATGTCCCATTCCATATCAGAAAATATTCTAACAAATGTCCCCAAAGATTCAAATAATCCAAAATTAAGCTGTTCCAACTGTAGCTCATTAATATATGGTTTGGTCCATAGCAGGCCCAAAAAAGAAAATGTAGATGCATCAATGGCTCTTAAACATTATGGTCTGGATATAAACTTCCAACTCAGAACGTCTTTAAACTTCTGCCCACCAGGAGCTTGGACGACATACTGGGCCTTCTGGGATCGTCCCATACTTGCATCATTTCTTGGCCATCACCACCCACTGCTGACCCTTATCTGGCTCAGTGGACCATTGGTCTGGCCAATAGAGGAGATTTTATTCGGTCAAAATCAAGAGAAAAACATTTGTTAAAATGCTTTAAAAATATTTAATATTACCTGCTCCTTCTCACATACCTTTTCTGCTGTTAAGTGGTTTTCATTTCTTTTAACAACATTTTTAAAATGCTAATCATTCTACTATCTTCTGTCTCGGACAGAAGAGGGGGAACGTTCACCTACAGATGTAAATGATGTTAGTAATCTCAGTCACAAATTAGGGTGTTGGCATAGTATTTACACTGAAAAAAGTATGCAAAACTATTTTAAATGTATATATTAGCATTGCAGCAGATTTAATCCATATCTCAGTGCGAGAAGCAGCAGAAGAGTAAGACCTGGAAGACTTGTGGTAAGGTTGATTAGGAGAAAAATAATCAGCAGGTGAAAAGACAAAAAGAAAACCCCAAAAATGGAATAGCTCTGCAAATTAGATGAAAAGGTTAGGAGTGAATAGAAAGGCTGGGGAACACTGGTATATTGTACTGTCCTCCCTCAGGAGTCAGAATGACATAGTCCAAGTGCTCTGCTGTTGGCCAGTTGTCTTTATCTAATGCTTCTCTCACCCTTAATTGGCACATAGTTCTACCGAGAGAGCAGGGGTTATCCAGTGTACTGAAGTCCAGAGACAAAGGAGTGTATACACAATGCTGAAAATCAACACCTGCTGAGCTATAAATAAAAAATAATAAATCTTAACTACATTAAAAAATACAAGCAACTTTTTATTTCTTTCTCAAAAACACAAACTTGCTCAACAAAGCACTGAAATATGCTGTATTTGTGCCAAAGACTGTAACACTCCCTTCAACCTGTTTATCTTTGAAGACCATAATTAAGGAGGACAAACTGGTTTATAGTCAACACAAGTTGGAAAAGAACTGCACTCACAATTTTTCTCAAACACTAATTTTCCTTATCTAAGAATCTTACCTGATTAAAATCATGGGGCAATTAGCAGCTGAGTGAAAAGATTACTTTCTGTTGCAGAAAGACAGACAGCCTTTACAAGTTCTACAAATGAATAATTTGGGCTCAGTTCTCAGCTGTGTCCAAGCATGAGGAAACCAAACGCTCCTGCTTGTGGCTTTCTGATCCTGGCCAGGGACTAGTTCAGTACCTAATACTAGCCATTTCGTGCTGGCTCCCAGGTTTGTTGGAGCACTCTTGTTAAACCTTTTCCACACAAGACTCTCCCCAGCGTTTTCATGACTGCCCAGCCACACTCTTTCACTCCGAAATGTGTGGCAGAAGGTGGTAAGATGACAACCCATTTCTAACAACAACCCCCCCCAATCTCTCACAGTTGCCTCTGCTAAGAAATACGTGATGGTGGCCTTGCTACGCTATCCTCAGTGTTCCTTCCTAATGGAGCAATATCCACACAGAGAAAGCCTCTGACTTCTTAGCCCCTTAAAACACAATTCCACAGACTCAGATAAGTATTTTTCTTTCTCAGCAAAAAGGACTAATTGAAGATTACCTAGGAAAAATCAGCAAAGTGGAACAGAGCATCTATAGAATAACTACCACAAACACGCAGCACCATAGTCACTTTTTATAAAGATGGAGAGAGTGAGCGGATAACAAGTTTATTCCTAATCCTTTTACTGACATTTAGCCAAATACACCAAAATCTGCAAATGGTGTCCATGGTATAGCAAGAAGCAGAGCCATCACTGGAAGCCCACTGCTAAAGATGAAAAAACAGTGTAGGGCACACAGCCTTCTAGCAGAACTGCGACAGACCAGCAAGTGTCCTCTGAGTTCCCTGCATAGGTAGAGGGCCACAAAGCTATGGCAATATGGCTCAGAAAGGTTGATGCCTTTGATAACGGCTTTTCCATCAATGTCTTATCAGCATTTCCAACTGCAGAAGTTTGCATGGCACTTGAGGATTCTAGGGTGGATGAATGAAGACTGATGAGAGGGGGAAAGGAGACGTGGAAACCCTTAATTCCCTATATTTTCATCCCCTGCAACCTTTTGTTTTGCTGAACAATAAATAAATAATCAGTACTAATGTTATTAAAACAATTTTGCTATCTCAGGGTCAAAATTCTGATAACAAATGCATGGCCTGACTGGCCAGCAGAAAATGCATTTGAGGACAGTTTGATCCAATCTGGAATACTGGTAATCTGTAAATTTGATCTAAACCAAAATTATTATTTCTGCTAGGAACATGGGAAAAGCTGGCATAAAGGAAAAGCTGTGACATGAAGCATTTGTTTGGATCAAGTACAACTTACTCCTGTCTTCTGTATCCTCAAGTGTGATTTTCAGAAATAATCAAAACAAAAGTGACAAAACCCAAAAACCACAATGAGCAAACAGCAGCTTTTAAGTGCTGTGGGAACAGAGACATTTGTTTAAGTAACCACTGTTTAAAAAATGCATACATAGTAACACCAAAATAAACAGCTTGCAATGTTGTTTATTTTAAGATACACAATAGTAATGTAAAGTGCTACATGCACTGAATTCAGGGTGTACTAACATTATTTACAGTTCTGAAGAGCAGTAGGAAAACTCAGCTCCATGCCAGAAGACTCCCTGTTCAGCGAGCAAAGGTCAGTACTCACTGCTTTTGCAGCTAGGAGGATTTCAACATGCAGCCACAGAAAGCTCCTGCTCTCTTTTCTCATGCAGGTAACTTCTGAACTGTATATCAAAATCTTACAAAAGGCACTTCATGCCAATGGCATCTTTAAAGTGGATACACAAGCCCATTCCTGGGAAGGATAATTAAGAGGGAGAAAAAGAGATCTTTGCCCTGTCACTTCCCTTCTTTAAAAATCCTCCTAACAGGCCTGACTCACTAGACTATGTTGAGCCAAACAGAAAAAAATCCCCAAAAAGAGAAGAATACTAACAAAACTAAGCAGCGGTGTTCTGAAAAGTGACTGACTTACTGAACAGATTTATGTCCCTGTGTGTCTGAATTGCATTTGATTCTCTGCTGACAAAAAATGCCATTGACTTCAAACCATAATAGAAGTTTGTGCAGTTTTTCTTCATAAAGCCAGCCTAGCTATAGGCGAGAAAACTGGACTTTATTCTGGCCACTCCATCGTCTATTTATTATTGTAATTGCATAGATTTACTATTGTAATTGCAACATTACTGTTATTGTATAATCCTTGTGACTGCCAATAAATGAGCCAGAAAGAATCCAACTTGCATCTCAGATCCCAGGCTAAATTTGTAATTCTGGCAATGAGAAAAAAAAAAAAAAAAAGAAAAAAGAAAGCATTTTTCTGCCATGCAAACTGAGCTTATTTGATCTGGAAGTCATTGAGACAAACGTGGAACCCCACAGTTACATTATTATAAAGTAATGTTCAAAAGCAAAATTTCATTTTAAATTCAACATACAGTCTCTTTCTTCTTGATGCTTTTGAGGAAAGCCGTGCGTGAAATTCAGCAGTTTGAGTCAGCAGGCACTCAGTCAATATTTTCTTGGGGTCATTCTGCCCCTCTGAGGGCCCAAGTTTTGTTTTGAATCCTGGAGTCAAATTGCCATAAAAGTCTGTAAGTGAAAAACAGGTGAAAAGGACATGTTTTTCACCTGTTTCGGCATTCAAATTTCTGTGTAAATCCATAATCAACCTCATTTTGCATTAAATTTGCATTGGATCCATGTCCTTAAAAATCAATGTGGATTTTGAATGCTCAAACAACTTTTGGTGTTTTGGGTTGACTTTTCATAGAGCTAATGTTGGAGCAGATACCAGAAATATTGAGGAACACTAAGCTGGGTGAGGATTGATTTCAGACCTATACTTCCCCCAGATATTTGTGAAACTTCACATGCTGTGAAGCGTACGTATCATGACGGTCTCTGTCTCTGAATATCTGAAAGGGAGGTGTTTTTAACATAAGGTCCTCAATACAAACTCACTTCCTTTGTTGGTCTGACAGAGCCCAAGCCTGGCTAACCTTCATCATCCACTCAAACTCCCAATGCCTGCAGGAGTATTTCTCTTAAGCTTAATTCTTCATTTTGGGTCTCAAGCCCATTTCTAGTTTAACTTTGTAAGTTAATTTTGCAATAATTTTTCCACTGACAGACAAATGAAATGTCATTTTAAAAGTTGAAACAAATACAACAAAAACTTAAACCTGAAGGAAGCCAAATTTGGGAAGGTTTCCTTCTGAAAACAGCTCTAATTTCAAGATATTTTTCAGTTTTTAATCATTAATAAGAAAATGTGGAAATATGAGAAATGCTTCAGGCAACGCTACTTTAGTGTAACCCCAGGAATGCAAGATGTTTCTCAGCAGTATTTCTTCAAAATGTTTTTTTGGAGTCTAGTTTTAAAAGTGCTAAGCAAAGGCACTTCTACAGATTGTTCTACAGTCTCAACGACTGGGGTTTTTTTGGTTGTTGAATTCCATTATTCCTGCAAGGCGTTTTGTTCCCCCTCAGTAATTTCTCCCCTTGTCTTTGTAGCCTGTGCTTATTCACCAATTCAGTATGCGCATTCCGTGTCTATGGCTAGATCTTATATGTTTGGGATGGATGAGGAGAGCACTGGAAATAACAATACAGCTCTCATTTCTCTCATCTTCTTTCAGACTCTGTTACACTTTTTTGGGAATAAGGGCCCTGATAGTCCAGGCTCTCCAAACATTCTTCTATAGCTTTCTTAGACTCTCACCAGACTGGCCTCAGGCTACTTTCATAATCATCAAGAAAAAAAACAGTCCTGATGTTCAGCATGAGATCATAACACGGTGATCTCACTCTGAACATTACCTTTCACTACAGCAGCTCTATTGACTTCTTTCCTTAGAACAGTATGAATTTCCCACCAGCTCAGTTGTGTGATATTTGGCCTCTTTTAGGCGAGATACCTTTTCGCAGAGTGAGCCTACAGGGCACTGAGTAGAAAGCTCATGAGCCCCCAGGCCTTGTTTGAAAGAGTTTTCAGTCTCAGCAAGAAGTTTGCCGCAGCGCTTGCTCGGGAGGCAGTAGAGCATGTTACAGCATTACCAAGTTGGAGAGTGCAGTATCATATATTTTCAGCTGGGGCTTTGAGTAGGATTCAGATCCCAGGAGCTAAACTCGGGATAGTTTAACAGTTCTAGGGTTACATTTATTCGTACCCATGCTGGCAAAACACCACAGTCTTGTTTGTTTGTAGACATTTTATTTTCCTGCTGCATATATACTTTTGCATGGGTTCATAGTGGGATTTAATCTCCTTTGCAAGCATTATTGCTCTCTAAATGGACAGCTTTTGGGGAAGAAGAGAGAGAAAGAGGCAAGAGCCCTTTTTTTTCTGAAGTTTGTTTGCATCCAAGAGCATTGTGGGATATAAGTTCAGGTTTCACAGAGCCAGGACAGCTAAGATTAATTATAGCAGTGAATTGTCTGCAAATGCCTAGGGTAGGTATGCACTAAGTAGCGGGATTTTTCTGGTCTGAGAAGTGTTTGCTTGGCATTTAATGGCCACCATACAACACATGCATACAAAGTAGGCTGTTTAAAATTGAGATGTAAGTAGGCATACTATGTGGAACAATGTGGGCTTCTTAGGATTGTCCTAAAACTCTGCAGCTCATCCCACCATCCAGAGAGAAGTTCATACCAACTCAGGAAGCACCTCTCTTTTCTAAGAGATGTTGGCTCATGCAGTAAAGTGTCCATGTGGAACTGGAAGAAACAGAATTGAAGAGACAGACCAAGTAACACAACTCTTGGAATAGTCTGCCGAAACTGTAAAGGAGGGTGGAAGGGAGAAGTAAATTGAATTATTTTCCCCATTTTTGTTGTTCACAACAATTAACCTGTTTTCACATGTTTCCATTTAATTTCCTACTTTATATCTGAAAGAGATCATCAGAATATCCCTTTATAGTTGAAATTAAAGCACCCTTTAAACTTTTAGATTTTGAAGTGATTCCTCAAAGTAACCAACTTTCCTTGCAATTTAGGGGTGCCACCATTCCTATGCACCTAAGCATTCCTGTGCACCATTCCTTTGCTGACTCCCCCCAAATACACACGTCACTTATTCCTGTTGTTATCACACATATCATGACCTTTCTCACTATTCACATTCTATATCCCTGCATAGTCCATTTGTGGACTATCAAAACAGCTGTCAGCTGTCTGCGTGTGCTCCCCAGTAGGCAGGGGGCTCCCCAACATGAATCCAGGACGTCGCGGTAGCCTTTCTGTCCCTTATTCTTCACTCTAGGTCACCCTCCTGCTTCCCATTTCTTCATTCAAGCACAAGTGGGAAGCACCTGGATGAATCAAAAGAGGCAGCAGAAGGATCAGGAGTGGCTGGAAATCTGCCAAAGTCTTATTTCACATCAGGAAACTCCCTGGGCTGTTGAGGAGGGGAATAGCCACTAGTGACTTCTTGAAGTACAAAGATGCATTCGTTAATACTATTGCACTCCCTTTATTCTGACTCTTGCCCCTGGGCCAGCAGTTGATGCCCAAGGTTCTTTCTCTTGCTGCTTTCTGGGGAAGATATTTGATACCATTTGCATGCAATAATCACCACTTCGGATCACCAGCAAGGAAAGGACCTGACAAACAAAAATAACCCAAGCCCGAGCCACTTGAGCTAAAGTAGCTTGCAGCAATCAATGCTGTCATCTTAAGTGTAGACCAGAAAGAACGTAACACTCTTAATTTTATATGAAATGCTCCCTCATAAAGGGAAAATCATCCTGAACTTTCAAAGTCTACAGAAGTTCAAGTATTTGTACAAGCATCGCATGACTGTCATGCTAGTTCAGCAGCAGGGTAAAACCACAACAGAAGTGCAGGCCTCTGTAATTCAGCTGATGCTAAGTATAAGACACAGGTCTCACGCAGAGTTTTTCATCTGTAAATATCAAAAGCACTCCGAAAAGCAACCACCATCATTATGCCATACTGTTTAAACAGCGAAACTGAGACACGGTGTCTTGCCACGGTCACAGCTAGAAACAGAACAGCAATGTCCCCACGCCTGCCAGAGCTCACTTGTGCTAAAGCATCCTGGGGACAGCAGTGAAGGTTCAGCCACAAGAGAATGTGACAAATAGCTGAGCACTCAAGAAGTTAGTCTTTCTATCATAAAATAGGGGATCCTTGAAAGACTTGTTAAGTATCATTTCTGGATAAAGTGGCTATAGTGTTTAACGCTTATTAAGACGCAAAATTACGTCTGTTTGTCTGTCTCCCGTTATGATTTCACGGCTTCATCTTGTCCAGCTTTTTCAAAGGGATCAGAGTTCCACTGGAATTAATGGAAGCAGGACTGAGAGGTACGCACTGTTAGGCACTAATCTGTGAATTATCCGCAAATATTTGAACACAGAGAAATTAAACCCATTTTTTACCTTACCTGGGACGAAAGAGAACCACTTTTATAAAGATCCACATACATTCACAGAATATCAACTAACAATGCAGCTTACATCGTCTTTGGGGGTTTTTTTAATTGGCATAACAAGCTTCAAAGTAGTCTACACTAGGCCATGATCTTACAAAAACCTACTCGTTTTATATACTTAGTATACATTAAGGAGTGAACAGGAGCTTTCCCATTGCTATTCAGTTTAGTCAGATAGTATTCCCACAGTATATCCACTTTAGAATATCGAGCTGCCACTTTGAAATGTACCTCAAACCAAATAAAAGCTTGACCCAAATGAGAGCCAAATTTCTACAGCATTAAACAAATTAATATATAAAGATTTTTTTAAAACACTAAACTAAAATAATTCCTGCTGTTTATTTGGCTACTCTGATTCGTTGTGCTGTGATTGTAAGAATATGTCATGAGATGTTAAACATTTTATGGACATAAGTAGTCAACTGCTACAAATAAAATACATGTTTTGAACTGCCATCATAAAAAGGTAAAACCAAGATTTAAAAAAATCTTTATGGCATTATACAGTGAGTTGACAACCTATCATCCAGTATTAGACAAAACAACTGAAATTAGTTCTGGCAGATTTGGGGCTAACAGTTAAAAATAAAAATAGCAAATGTAAAAGCATGAAAACTGTATTGCCATTATGCTTAAAGACAATAATAAATCTTTAAAGATGCCAATGATTGCTTTGGATACTACAAACGACTGCTGCCAATCAACTCTAAAATATGTAATGCACGGTATTCTAAGTATCCTAACTCGAGGCAAACTCCGCAACACCACAAGTAATATTGTCTGCCATAAATGGCTCTCTTCATTAGGCAACAATAAGAATTGACATCTCCGTTTCTTAGCAGTTGTGGAACTGTTGGCAGAAACACTCTTTTTTTTTACAGTATAACTCCAATTTTACAGAAAACTTCTTTGAAACCAATTACTCTGCTCATGGATCTTGAAAGGAAGGTCTTAAATAAACATGTCCTGAGGCAAAACTGAGAGGCAGTATCACCGCACAAACAACAGCAATTGCTTTTTCCCTAAAAATATATTTTATATATACATATACTCATGTGCACACACTATAGAGAAAGGGAGGAACTCTGAATTTTCCAATGACAACTGTTTTAGGTAGTGGAACTTGAATATACTTGAATTCTCACCTCTAGTTGACTGTGATCTTGATTTTCAAAGGCTGCAGTGCACAACATTTATTAGTGCAATGTTCCTGGAGTGTTTAAACACTATTTATATTTGCATATGCTTTAGTTAAATCCCCTTTTACTTTGCGAGCCTCGAAGCCACAACTTTATATAAATGAATTCTTGTCACTACTACTTCCTTGTTTCAATTACTTTAAGGAATTCATTACTTGGACTTTGGTATTCTTCCTTCTTTTCTTTTCACTTAATTCTTATACTGACTCTGCAAAGCTTTGTAATCTGACAATAACAACCAGAAAACACCAGTGGCTGATCCTATCTTTTGCTAGACCACGTTCAGCTTGCTCAGTTGAGGCTTTTTAATCAAGCCTCAACTAAAATCATGCACATGTTTTTCATTACACTCTGTTCTCAGTAACTCCCTGTTTGAAAATAGCAGGTAAAATATTAAATTGGGAAGTAACATCTAGCCACGTTATCTGATGGCTTGGCAGTGGCTGACCTCATATGCCACATGAATGAAATTCACCTCGCTCCAGTCCTGATACATTGCATTGCCTGTTGATGAGGAGGAGGAGGTGGCAAAAACAGGCAGGGCGGTGAAAAAAAAAGAAGGAGAGGTGAAGGTAAAGCAGAACTAGCTAGCATCAGACAGGGTAGTGTGAAAAACTGTTATAGCAGGCCTAGAAAAGGACCATTAGGTAGGCTCAAGAGCCTAAACCATCCTGGTAGCGCCGTGAAAGGACTTTGCTGCAGCCCGTCAGCTTGCCAGGGATTCGGGGAGGGAAAGGGGCCGAAGGGGAAGGGAGAGCCGGAGGGGAAGGGTGGTGCGTTTCGTTTGCTCGTCCCTTGCCGGATTTGCAATTTGGGGATTGTTTGGGGTGTGTGCGTATGCGTGTGTGTGACTTTCACCCTATATATAACTTGGAATCTTATTAGATAACAACTCGGTGACACTGTAAATCCAGTATTTCTCAGAATGCTATTTTTGAAGCTGAAACACACAACATATTTTGATCTCCAAAGAAGTACAATAAAGATCCCCCCTTCAAAATAAAACGAGAAGTCAAAAAAAAACCCCGAATGCACATGTAATAATTTCCAGGCGGGCTTCCTGTGATTGTATCCGATTATTTAAATTTCGGACTGTCTCTTTAATTTGAGGAGCGGGGAGAGAGGCGACAGATGGCAGACAGAATTGACTTATGTCCTCTATTCTTCTGCAGAAGAAGGGGGAGTGCAGAAAGTTTGATCTAGGCAGAAGCTACAGTACGCAGGCCTGGCTATAACTATCTAATAGGTCTTTTGACGGATCGGTTCAGAATATTTAGGTTTTTTTCTCCCCCAGACAGGCTTTGTAACAAACCCACGGTCCTGGAGGTTGCCATGGGTGACGAGAGCGCTGACATCCAGTCCCAACTACAAATAAGCACATGACAAATGGGCCTGGAGCCCTCCGACAGCCCTGAACCTTGGTGACCCCCTAAAATACCCAGCCTCCCTGTACCCACGCCCCAAAAAAAAAAGCATTACTGGGTATATTTTTTAAAACCGAAAGCTTGCACTTAATTGGAAACACTGTCATGTAACCGAAATGCTTAGGACAGCATGTACAAGTAAAAATAAATCACGCAGCATTGTTATTTAATGCGCTGTGACATCATTTCCTGAAATTAAACAGAGATGACACAGATTCAGACAGTCCCTGCTAAGGTTCAGTTCAAACAATTCACAGATGTTTTCCTCCAGCCAGCAGAAAACAATGCGGGGCTTAAAGCACCCCTCTCCCACTCCCGCTCCCTCTCCCTCTCCCCCTCGCCCTCTCCCCAGCCTTTTCGCTGATACGAGGAGGTATGGCAGTTTTATAATACATGCTCCCGCAAAAATATTCTTTTTTTAATTTAATTACACAGGCTGTTGTACTAAATAGATGGATCATTGTGTCACAAAAGCATCAATTTTTCAGAAGAAATAACAGATGTCTATGTAACAATGATTAGATTAACCACTCCCAGACAAAGCTAGCTTTTGAGGCCCACACACCCCATGACCCCGGGTTCCCTCTTCTGTAGGGGGTGGATGTAGAAATGTCAGATCTAATCTCAGATTCCATTTTTAAAACAAACAAAGCCCCACCCCCACCCCATTTCTGCTCTTTTCTTTTAAGAAAGAGTGGCGTTTAAAAGGTATATGAACATTCGGTCTGTTACCAAATCTTTGGGACTGATTTCATGGCCGAGGACTAGGAGCACTCGGAGGAGGAAACCTTTTGGCCTGGGATCAGAAGTGGCATTTTGAGACAGATTTCCAGTTTTATTCTGTCCAGGCTGGTGACGCTGTAGCGCAGGCAGGCAGGACAGGAGGGGGATGCCGGTGACATTAGGCAGGGCTACGCTACCTCCAGCAATAAAAACAAATGCTAACGGCAGCTGCCAGCTCTTCTGGTCAGCGACCAGAGCAACTTTGGGGTGCAAAGACGCACAGTTCCATCACCTTGAGGACCACAGGTCATGGGAGTTTAACGTTCAGATACTGATTTTTCCTTATCACTAGGGTGTAATCATTTAAGCTCTCCTCACAAAGTTTACCCAGCTGAAAAATGAGCACAATATTGTTTTGCAGCACATGTTTCCAACTGGGCAGCATTTGTACAGTCTGAGAGGTCTGTCCTACACCAGCAGGCAACTTATTACCTGGCTGCAAACTCAGCACACAGTCAGCTCTGCCTAAAAAGCAGACCTGGAATAAAACTGTACCTTAGTTGTACCTTAGTCCAACCCTCTGACTACATGGTGCACTAAGCGGAAATGGCAGCCATGCGAACCCCTCATGACGCAGGTCATTTTACAGGAGAATCAGAAGACATTGTCCGTCTCCTCAGTGTACCCTGGGAGTGTATAGCATGTTACAATGCGGTCCAACACAAGCACTAAAATTCACCAGAATGTCTTCACATTCCTATATTTTCTTGAGTCTCGCAGCCTTCTTGTCACCATTTTAACTGGCCAAAGGTCTGTTGTATTTTTGGTTTTGTTTTTGTGTTTTTAAAGTACAGCAAAAACAGCAACATGAAGAATGCTTCTCCTGGATCAGGACTCTGAGGAAAGCTGTTCTTCTACTGTTTGATATGAAAGTAAGCTGTTCAGTGTGGAGTGCAATAGCAGCTATGTTCCTAACCCTCCTTTAGGTATTATTCCTAAAATCACGATATGGGAGGAGATACTTATGAAGGTGGGATGGTTTCAACTGTTTTGAAAGCTTGCTCCAAGATTGGCTTTGGTTGATGACATTCATCTCTAGAATCAAATCTAATGAATAAATAAAATAGCTGCCCTGTATAAAAGGCTTGATAAGCCATTCATCAAAATATGATAGAGATACATTATATTCTCAGATACACACACATAAAAAAAAAAAAAAAAATCTGTTTTGGTGAGACTATTCATATTATCCAATCTGGCCACCTGAATAGGGCAAGTTAAAAAAATTAATTCAGATAAGTACAAAGGCTGTGGCTAGTTCATTTTAACACATTCCAGCACAACTTACTCTTGTTTGACACCAAAGCAGATGAAACCAAAATCTACTCTACAAGCGACTGTGTAAAGAGCAAGATTTTCAGCTAGGAGATTGTGGAAATCAGGCTAAAACTACACTGTTCGAACAAATGTTAGGCGACAGAAGTTCAGCTAGCAAAAAAAGCAAAAAAAAACAGTTTGACTCCACTGACTTCAGGGGAGCCATCCCAAATACCACCAACTGGGAATCCGGCACTGTCATAAAAAAGGTTTAGTTTGCAGGTTACCATTGGTATATCTGGTACTTTTAGTCAGGATATACATCTTCTTACAGACTGTAATAAAAGAAACAACCAAAATAGAATTTTAACAAAGGGCATCACTCCAGGTAAGTGTCTCTGTTCTACCAGCTCTGAAAAAGAAGGGGAAAAAAATGTTGGATGTAACAAAAGTGTAGTCCTTGATACGCTATGCTGCAGAAAGGGATGAACTACCAGAGGTACAAGTTCGTAGAACAGTATAATTACTTCCTTTATAACTTTGCTCTCTTCTGATTATGTACATACATTTTAAAGGTCCTCCATCCTTAAAAAGGGCATGGGAGGAGGGGGGCCAGTACTGTATAGTTGCTGGTAAGAAATCCTCATCTCAACCTTGGTGTAAGCTAGAGGTGTCTATACATTTGAGCACTTCCTGTTTTCACTTCGTGATCAAATATGTTCTTTGCAGGGCAAATAGGGGAGCACTTGAGGGAGGAAAGCAGAGATGTCTGAGAGGCTAATTGAGTGTACTAAGGGCTCCTTGGCATAGAGGAAAAGGAGTCTTCCAAAGCTATGAATAAACTCTCGTCTTGGGTCAGATTTCTTGCTGTTTCTTTTCTTTAACCACCTTTGAACTCAAATAAAAACAGCCTTAATGTCAGGTTTACCTTTCTGATGTCGTAATCTTTATGTACTATTGAAAAGCTTATACTACCAGACTAGGATTTCCTCTACTTTCTTAAACACTGGATATTATCCAGAAAAAGCATACACATTTCCAACCAATTCATCCTCAGATCTTTCATCTTCCGGTGCTGTTGTAATTCCAAATGTAAGACAGAGCTCAGTAAGTGAACGAGAACATGACAGAAGCTCCTACTCTTTGCATTTGATTTCCAACAATAAAAACATGCATGTGTATCCTATTTCAAATATAATTAAAGTTACTGCAAAATGGAAGCTCTGATAGGGGTTAGAAATTGTTTTGAAAGACACAGCCTGTCAGATACATTCATTCTACATCAGAGTTCAAGTGCCTGTCTCTTCAAAAAAGCCACTTAGGCAATTCAATTTTTAAAATCGGCTACCTCAGGAGTTTGCAAACTGATTGAATAATGGAAAAGATAGCAATTTATTTAAAATCATAAGTAAATACAATTAGTCAGAACTGAGTAACTCTCTTTGAATTTGGCAGTCTAAAGGAATTTTAAGTTTAATCCACACCATAAGAGATGGACTGCCACTGCCTCTCCTTCCAGGGAAACCAGAGGTTAATGATTTTTGTCATATTGAGACTAACAGCTAACAATTGCTACAGTTGGCCTTTAGTATTTTATTTGTCCTTTTGAGGTATTCAGAATAGGTGACAATGGCTTGCAGTTGAGAACATATGTAGGGAGACCCCTGTGGCTTATGGAAAAGTTGCTCCATGCTGGTTGGGTGTTTGAAAAAAAAATACAACCAGAGCTCTTTTATGTTCCTCTCCTTAATGAATGCATGAATGTCAAAATGTACCAATGGCCCATTCAGGGGGCAAAGCCTAAGCAGCTCCTTCTTTAAGAACACATCCTGAGATGTAAAATACATTTGCTTAACAAATTAAAATAATGAGATAATTCAATTAGTTTCTTTAAAAAAAAAAAAAAAGAGAAAGAAAAAAGGGTACATCAGGGGATTATTGTAATACAAGGACAGGTCGTACAGCACAAAGGAGGAACAAACCAATTCGAAATAAGGTTAGAGTGGTAATGAAGGAATGTACATTGAATCATGGACCGCCATTGTAAAGATATTTACTTGAAACAATAAAATTGTACATCACATTCCCCCGTTCTGGCTCAGCCAGCGTTGCACTTTCAATGGACAAGCTAATTTGAGAAAAAGTGCGAGATCTTTAAAAGAAAGAAGTTCTCTTCCTTCCCTGCATGTGTTTATGGCAAGAATCTTTCTGAATTTACATTGCACTGGTCAGGGGTCTCCATTATCAGTTTGCAGGTCTGAGAATTACAGCACAGTAAATCTTTCAACACCTGCAAACTCATTAAAGCTTGGAAGGTAAAACGTTTGGGGCTTTTCTGTGTTCATTTAATTTGATTTTTGCGAGGCCATCCTCACCAGCGATGGCAAATTTCCTCAATTCATGCAGGATGGAGAGGGTCAGGAGAGAGAGGATGGAAACAAGGAAAAGGGATTTCAAAAAGCCAGGAGGACTTTCCTCAAGAGAAGCGAGAGGCAGTTGACTGTTTAATAAGCATGTGTCGAACGCTTTCAAGGAGTACGTGAGAAAGGAAGGCAGGGAGAAAAAAACAAGATATCACAAATTTCATAAGAGGAAATGGAGTTAACATGGAGACATGTACAAAACAAGCTGGTTTATTTGTGGCCCTGCTTTTTGCTGTCTGCTTGTACTACTCCTCCTATAAAGATACCCTACAGCTAAATGAAAAACCCTCCACTCACACTCACTCGACTTCCAAATTAAAAACATTTTACAGGTTAGTAAATCTCCAGCTGAGGTGATGTAGCAAAGAACAGCTGTGAAGTAATTTTGATAATGATGAGAATAATAAGCACATGGCAAGGTTCAGGGCTTTGCTGTTGCAGCTTCAGTGCTCCTGAATAGATAAAAGTGATTAAATACTCCTGATTATCCCTGACCAATATGTAATGGATTTACAGCCCTTTCAATTAGTCAGTATTTGCTTAGGACTCATTATTTTGTCTTTGGTTAAGTAATCAGCCCAGAGACTCATGTTCTGTCTAATTCCTCTGAGCCAAGTGGGTACAGGGCACCTGACCTTTGAAATGGCCATAGCTGGGAGGCAGGAATAACCACTACTCCAGCAGAGGCACTGGCTATTCCAGCTAATCCTGACCCCACAGGCCAGATCAATGCACCTTAGTTTGCTACTAATGTCCTTACATCAAAATGATGGTTTAGAAATGTGGATCTATCGCTCCCCCCTTTAGCTGTGCTGCTAGCAGAGCAGTTCGATAGTCCCTATCATAAATAAATCGGGTACCTTGTCCTGAAATCATTACACTGTAACCAACATCAGCTACCGTGGAAATTTATAAAACTTCAGTGGAAGAAAAGGTAGTTAATAACAGTTAGCATTTTAAGCCTTATCAAGTGAGAAACAATTTTACAGTGAGAGGAAGAGGAAAATCAATTGATAATTTTACCAGTTTCCATTATTTCCCACATGAAGTAAACTAGAAAGTGTTACTAGTTTTCTGCGGAATCGTGTTTTGATGCCTAAGTGAAGTTATAATAGTCAACAGAACACCAACACATAAAACCAATTGCAAGCAGGAGGATAAAGATAGCCCATGGAAAGCATTGCTTTTTCGCATATTTAATCTCTCTCCCCCAAATGTGAATATGGCTAGCTTTTAACATAATGGACTTGAAGAGAAGCTAGAAAGGTGGTTATTCTCTCTGTTACACAACTGAAGAATTACGGAACCTGTAAGCCTTCTATATTTCTCACAAAAAGTAACAATGACAAGTTTGCAAGCTGCTGCTTAGACTTCTCTAACATCCACAGTGTACATCAGCGCACACAGACTGGGGTTGTCTCTTCCACCACATATCTATGAAGTTTGTGTAAACAGGGGCCAGCAATAAAGAATCCAGAAGGCAGAGCTTTATATATGCTAAAGCAAGAAACCCCTTTTTTTGTCCTTAGGAACATTTTGAATAGTTCAAAGTGAAAAATGGTTACTTTACATGTAAGTGCTATTCCATGCTAAGGCTTTGTACTCTCTCTCTCTTTCTCTCTCTATGGGCATGTATGTGTGTGTATATATACATATATATATATAGGTTTCTTTCTGATTTGTCATGATTCCAAGAGCCAAGAAAAAAAAATCTAGGGGAAAAAAAAAGAAAGCAACAATAATTGAGCCCTAATAATGGTCCAAAAATTATGGGGACAATTGATTTCTAATAACGATGAATAAACCTCATTAGGCACATGAATAGAAATCTGTTTTGGTTTTGGGCACCACTTACTGTGAGATGCTGGAAAAGCCACGCTCTCATGATATTTGTTGCTACTTTGGGGAAAATGCCTCTTTTCTTCTGACGTTTTTTGTCCTTGTCCGGGTCATCGTCATCCCCTGTGCCAGGTGAGGCTACACTGTTGTCTAAACCGTCTCCTACAACAAAGAGAAAAACGGGAAGGAGAAGACATTTAATGAGCAAAATACAGAAGCCAAAAAGTATCATTAATTTCCAAAACACTACGACAGTTTTATTTTGATTTGCTAGATCAGGCACATAGAGTTTCTCGTTATATATGAGTGCTGATACAAATATGTAAAAATTAGAAACCATGTCTCTCCAAACACTAATTTTGCGTTTCACACATGCATATATCATTAATTCAATTATAATTGTGTGCTTGACATAGTGCAATAGCTCTTTGTCAATTATGGGATTCAATGTGGGAAAACCTGCCACAAGAAAACCCATTCACTGTAAATGCATCCCTACAACCATTCTGAATACGTACTATAAGTAATCAAGTTAAATGTTCTGTAGTCTATATATTCGAGGCCCTCTGCAGAGGTGGCAGTAACCATGTCACCGTTCAGTGCACATAACACACTGTCAGATGAGCCCCTCCCCGTAACCATCACCTCCCAACACACATACATACGCACGCACAAACACGTACACCTAGTATGACCCTGCATATAGCATTTGCATGACATGAAAACTTCTACATCTCTGCATCAGTGATTATTATAATTAAAAAAAAAAGATGCACATCAAGGTAGAGCTCTCACTTAATCAGAACTTTCCATCAACATCTTTCTCTTCTGTGCTTTTCCCTGGCATTAATTGTGCATTAGCAAAAATCATTTACTTTTAACAGTCATAGTTATTTTTTCTTGCCCTCCAGCAAAAATGCCTTGAAAGCCTGCCTGGAGGGCATCTAAATTATGTATCTGAAAAACTCTTCTGGCAAGGCATTGCAGGACCCCTACTTTCTTAAAATTCATACGAGCACGTCTTCCTGTTTTTGGGAAGGCATCAATCAAGAGCAGCAATATATGCCATATTCCTACATTAATATTTGAACTAATAACTTTAAAAAAAGGAAAGAAACAAGATCCGACTTGTGGCATAATCAAATGCAAAATAAATGAAGAATACTGGGACAGCACGGAGACTTTATAGATTGCTGTGTTTTCCTTACACATCATTAGCCCGGAGCCACACGAAAGAGGAAAACAGAGAAGTGGAGAGTTTATGCTCCCTGCTGGTGTTTAAGAAGCCGAGGTCCTGGAAGGACATCTGGGAATTGTGCTGAGACGGTGGTTTTTGTAATTTAAGAATAGACATTCATTAGCAGTAAATGCCATAAATCCCATGCTAAGTAAAAACCTTGTCCAAGAAAGCCTAAAACAATAAACTCTGTGCTCAATGTAGCCTGAGCTAGACGCTCCATAGCTTCCTGAGGAATGCTATAGATTCACGAGCTAATTCCTATAGCCTTGTCTAGCTCTGTAGTGCTACTAAACGAAATACGTTGCTGCTACATACAGTCCATTTGCTTCAAAACTTGCATTTCAGCTCCATCTTCCCTCCTGTGCCAGATCACCCTTCTTCCACTGCCTCCCCTCTGAAAAACCAACCCTTTTGGACCAGAGAGACAGAAAAAGCCACAGCAAAGAGCTGGCAGATTAATTTTATTGACATTTCCATTTTCACTGCAATGTGATACCCTCCATCACATGGAAGAGATGACCCTCACTATTTACAGACTGACAGGCCACTTCATTACAACCACCCTGCCCCAAGGCAGAGCAGCTCCTTTCCATCTGCCCAAACACCAGAGCAAGACCCTGAAGTCGCTGCTCTCTTTCTCATGCTCCTTTTCTTTTTTGTTTGTTTCTTCTAATGGTAGAGAAAGGAGAGTCGAATCACAGCAAACTAATCGAAGAGATTATGGAAGCCCTAAACGCTGTAACCAACTGTTCACTTTTGCAAGATGTTGGTTATTTAGAAAGCACTCCTTTCCGTTGCTCTCTCCCCCCCCATATATTCCACCCTACCCCTCTCTCTCTCACACACACACACATTCGCGTGCCCGTGCGCGCGCACACACACACACACTTTCCACTATGTCAAGGAACTGCTGCAAGGCAAATTCTCACAAACACTAATGGCTTCTGACTGCTCCTTGGCAACCCCAGCATTTTAACCTGGGTGGATATGCTCTCCAAAATACAGACACTGGAGCTATCTCATCAGCTGTTCATGTGACACAGATGGAGAGTGGCTATTAGGAGCCAGGCAATGGGCCTTGGGGATCTGAGGTGCTGTACTGTAGCCTCAGGCAATTTTGAAAAGCAGTACCCGGAGATGGGGGGAAAAAATCCCTACTGAAAGTGCAAGTTTGAAGTCAGTCAGTCTGTTTGTCTATCTGTTGTGCGGATAGAGATATCTTTGTCTCTTTATGTAAAAGCTATGTGTGTATGCACAGGATGCGTGGAGCTGTAAACCTTAGGCTCTGAACCATCCTTTCGCACCACAGAAGCACTGGTGCACTCTCTGTATGGACAAATTCCTGTTTCTCTGCATATACATACTCTCCTGTTTGTGAGCATCCTCAGCAGGAGTCACCTACATCCTAAATCAGTGTTTAGACCTTTCGGAGAGGTTGTTAATTTCCTTGTTTTAAAAAGCTAATAGCAGCCCAGGAGATGAAAGTTCAGCTAAAGCTTCCACTGCCTTCCCACCTCAATCAGCGGTTGAAATGGTAAGAGTCAGTGCTTCCCTGATCTGTTCCATAACCTCATGAAAAGAAATCCAAATATCATACCTCCAAATGACCTCAGAAGATGAATACAGCAAGATTTGTTGCTCCTGGTGAACTACAGGCCTGATCCTGTTAAGCTGTACTGTTATATCTTTAATAGCACTACAACCACTCACATTAGTGGGTACGGTTTCTAGTGGCAAGAAATCATAGAAGTAGCCCATAACTGACTTTTCCAAGATGGAATGATTTACTTCTTGGATATGGAGGGACTGATCTTAGTTTGCTGTATCCAAATAAACATGAGTTACTTTAAATGAAGAAAAAGACATCATCAAAAGTTAAATAAAATGAACAGACATGAAAGTCACTCTGTTGAAGACTGGATTGAGTATACTTTTAACTGCTGTATGAAAGAATCCAAATTTAAATCATTTAAACCATCATTACAAGTGATTCTGCTATGTGAACTGTTCATATCCTGATTTGGATGGTAATTTGAAAGAAGAGTAGAGTCAAGTCCTAACTTGTATGGAAATTGAATTATATAAGCATAGTTATTCCAATTTTCTAGTGGGGAAATTAAGTCTAGATTTTGGCCCACTGACTCTTTCTTTCACACAGCAGAAAAAAAAAAGAAGTGTGACTTTCTCCTGCTTTGCACACTGTTCACTCGTTTATTCTTGTGCAAACAGTACAAGTGATTGCAAAACTCTACCACAGTTCTAGGAAAGTGGAGAACTCTTAAGTGGCACTCTTTTTGTGGAGAAGTCAATGATTACGCAGGGTTCAAGCCAGTAGAGAATGAGGCATATTACCCAGCTTATTTAAGATTATGTCAATAATCTGTATAATAGTCTCAATAATCCCTATAAAAGATGGAGAGAATTTACTAGAAACTTTGCAAAGTGACCCACACGGGGTTCCTTAGAGACCTTCTCTTCTAGGGGAGGGGTTTGTGGAGGAGGCTGAAGATGCAAGTCTTCTTTACACAGCGGGAAGTTAGGCTTCCACACTAGCTCTGTGTGCAGACACTTTTAGCATGTGCTGAGGGTTTCTTCCCACAAGATAAATTATTTTGCATTGAAAGCAAAGGAGACTACCTCTTCTTTAAAAAAATACTCAGTAAGTAGTTAGAGCGGGGTTTCCATTGCACCATAATTTCAAACAACTTGCTGCAAACTGATTTCCTTGGACAGACTAACTTACTGACCCCGATGTTCATACAACCAAGGACTCTTTGGGAAACAGAGTCCAGCTAATCCAACCTTATTGTATCAATGAATTCCTCTTTGACAGTCCTCCACACTATCAGTATTATCTCAGTCCTTGTTTGTGTTCCTCACAGAGTAAAGACCCAGCAAGAGATGAAGCGAGTGCTGCTTAGAAGCTGCTCATCCAGTCTTTTCACCATTTGTGAACAGGATGAATAATAGATTCCCAATCTATGCAAAATGATAACTGAAAAGGAGAACCCAGTCAGGCCAAAGCACAGAAACCTGGTAACAGCCCAGATTCAAACTCCAGAAATTGTTTCTATTACCATCATAACAAGCAGAACAGCAAGAAGATTGATTTCTGGAAAAATACATTTCAGGACCCAGTGTTTGAGTTTCTTCACCATGAGAGGTCCCTTACAGCTTTATGGTTTGTCATGCTAAAGGAAAAGAGAGAAGAGCAGGGGTATCTAAGGTGGGAGAAGACAAGACACTTCACCATTTTCGTAAAAATAGTGCAAGCAATATGAAAACCAAGTTGAAAGATTCTGAAAAGGAAAGCTGCAGTGCACTATGTTGATCTTAAGTAAACTACTCTACAATCTTTTAGTCCAATATTTCAATGGAGTAGAATATGTAGATATAAATGCAAAACAAAGAGGAGAATCTGCATGCAGCTTATATTCACAATTTGCAATTATTTGTTTGTACTTATAATGTGTCTATCTGGATACATAAGTATTGTAAACCATTATTAATAAGGATGTTCAACTTAGTAATATGATCCACAGCACCACCAGAGAAAAATCTTAAAAATCTGGTTAATTACCACTGCCAAAAAGCTGGAAAGAGAAGTGTTTGAATACGTTTTGAAGATAAGACAGTCTGTGCTGTAGGGAGGACTAATAGAGAGGGAAGGTCAGCTCAGAATCAAAGACCTTTCAGGAGAACTCCTTATCTTCATTCCACCCTGTTAAAATCATCAGACTTCCAGCCTTACAGCTTCAGCAGATCACAGCTCTTTGAATGAAGTGCTGGCTGTGGCGTTTTTTCCTCCTCCTCTTAACAATCACTGTTCATGGAAGTTGACTTAGTCTCCTCATACCACAGAAGCAATACTTATCTACTGCATCTTACTGCCTAGGGAAACTGAGTTAGGATAGGTTATGGGTGGCAAACCTGGGACTTTGAAAACCGCAAACAGTTCAAGTGGGCATCCCAGCTTAGAGCTGTGCCATCTTCAGCAGTGCTCTGACAGTACGTGTGCTGGTTTTGCTGAATTACTTGACTGCAAGAGGAAAGCTGCCATCAGAAGCTGTTTAGGCCTGACACAGGCATCCTAGGTTGACCTGCATGCTCAGCCACCACTTGTCCCATCCTGGAGCAGGGTGTCCTCAAGTGAGCTGCTGTAATCAGCCCCCTGCATTCCCTCCCCCTTTTGTGTCTCTGAGACACCAGACACATGTCTCATGGTCCTATGTCATATATTTCAGTGAGCATCTTGGAGAGAGAGAAAGGTTGGACACTGGTGCACTAGAAGGAACTTCAGACATACAGCACTACCAGCTCTCTTACTATGGAAGATGTTATTCTTTTGCCCTTCTAGCAGCAGGGAGGAGATGAAGACTGCCCCTCTGCTCTTCTTTTAGAAGATCTTTTACTTTCCAGAATGTAACCCAGCAATTCAACTGGGCTGATACTATAAAGATGTCATGTACGAATTTCACACAACCTGGGCATTAATAACTACTGTAAATTTAAATAGGAAGAAAAGGAAGAAAACTTAAGCCACTCTCAGACCTTACCTACAAAGCTATTCTACTCGGTCTAATCACATTTTAGCATAGTTTGTTGGTCAGGAGCAAATCCCCATTGCCACCTGGCAATATGTGCTAAAGGCTTAAAGAGTTGCATGGTATCTGGTATCTAAAGTGTATTTACAACAAGAGACAGAATAAAAACTGTTCATTTCCTATTTCTGGATAGATGCCTTCCTATAATCGCTAATTTATCTTATTTTCAAAAAGGCATTTACAAATATTTTATCATTTACTCGAAGGTAGGAACATTCCAGCTATGTTATTGTTATAGCTGTGCATGTTATAAAATTGGTGATTCAAATCTTTCGAAATTATTTGCAGAACTGTAATGTTTCACATTTCCCCTTTTATTATTTTCCTGTCCAAAAATAAGAAAAAAGACTGGGGTTTTTTGTGCCCTTAATTGCCTATGTTTAAAGCTCGTGTTTATTTGTGAAGTGAATTGAGAATTCTTAGAGATTATATTCAAAAGCCAACAACATATTTTCCTGGCTTTTTAAAGACAAAACCAATAAACACCAGTTTAAATTTTAAGCTCTTTTATACAGCCAGTAGGTTTGTGGTTCGTTCATTATAATCCAACTGGTGAAAATCCACATCAGGTGAAAAAAGTGTTCCAATGCAGACGAGGGGAACAGTAAAGCAACCTGCTAATTACTGATCTCTCTTACGTTCCTGCTGTGCTAAACTGTCCGGACATGTTGAAGTGAAATTTTTCCGCAATTTTCAAGTGACTAGTTCATGGCCCACTGCCGTGGAGTGCAGGAGAAGGGATGAAATGCTTTAGTTTACATGCAACATTTACTAACTGTGTGGGTTTTCCGACATTAAAGAGGGGACAGTGACCCATGCCACCTTTTTCACACTCAAAAGAGCACTGAAAAAACAGTCTTCATAGGCTTACCTCAGGCTTCCCTGGCCCTTAACACCCTCCCCCCAGGGTAGGAGCAGAAAGAGAAAAAAGAAGGGATTTTATGCTCCTTTCTCTTCAACTTTTCAGGCGGTATAAGCAGCATTTAGCAAATTCAGCCTCCAAATGGCTCCAAATGCTCTGAGCTGCAGGGGCTCATCCTTTGTTAGCCTCCCTCTATTTACACAGGATTTACGCAGGCTCTCCACTGAAGAGACCACATGTTTCTGACAGAAAGCACTTCCATTCACACTGCATCAGGCAACAGGATTGTAACCACTGCAGCTTCACGCTGACCTGAGATTAGGGATTTCAGCAACATTGAGATGGTAACAATCTGCTAACTAACGAAAATTATCCATGGAGAACTCTGCTGCTTACTCCAGTTAAAACTACCGTGGCCACATAGATTAGGTTACTTAAAAGGACAATTAAGAACTAGCTACTGTCAAGAATATGCGTGTCCATCTACAAATAATATACACACACAGAAAAATATCAGCAGAAAAAACAAGGAAAAAAAAAATCAGACTGCAGCTTGGATTAAAACAATTTCACCCACTGGCTGAAGACATAAAGTGTAAAAACAGACAGATGGACACATATGTAAATGTGGCTGCATTTGTTTCTCTGGAGCTGGCAAGTTAGTAATAACAGTATAGTTTAATAATTTATTTTCCATGGTATTTTCACACTGGTTATCTGGGCAGCAGCAACATCCATGCGGAACTTCAGGAGCAGAATAACTCCTTCTATCTAATTGCTACTGGGGCAAACAAACTTAACCAAGTGACATCTCTTGGCTCTACCTACAAGGACTCAGTCCTGGAACCTGATATCAGTCTGGGGATTTTTTAAATTTAGTTTTTTGGGTTTTGTTTTTAACTCAGTTTGGTCAGTCAGGATTTCTGCACTGAGATTTTTTCCAGATTTAGTGTTTGTGTCAGGTTTTTTCAAAATGGATTACAAACACACAAGCACAACAAACATTGCTGGTTGGAGCTTGTGTTTTTTCACTCAATAGCCTTTCATGGGGCAAAAGAAAATTAGATGGGAACACAGGGCCAGAAAGAACCCCACAGATCCAGTTTTTGATGAGTTTTATTTTGTCGTCTTAATTTGGTGAATAATTTTGCTTCTGTAGCCAAGAACAAAACAATTTACTTCTGTAATAGTAACTCATACATGCATCCAATAAGCACATAAAAAGTACACGGTATATTCTAAAGCTCTCTATAGTATATCATAATAAAGCTCTTCTGGGCACTCAATGATTCATTTTTAGTGATCTCTCAAATGCCCTTATCCACAGTTAACACTCAGATTTTATTAAGGAAGAAAGCAGGGACAAATGTCCACTTAAGTCCCAGCTCTCAAATTCAACTCTGCTTGCGCTGCAGTACCTAAAGCTAAAGCTTCTTTAATGTTCTATTCACTTCCCCTGTGTGGCATTTCTGCTAACACAGAGTTCACAATCTTTCAGCCCCAAACACAGAAGGCTGCTATCTTCAAGTCATCCAAGGAATGTGCCAGATACTATCATCTCCCCTGCAATACAAAGAACCAGAAAGAGGCAGAGACCAAAAGGAGACCGTACTGATCAGGTTACTAAAGTCCAGAAAGTCTTTCCCAGAATGCTAAATGTTAATCTTTGAACCAGCAAATGTTATAATTAAGATCCTTGTAGTGGGAGGAAATGCTAGCTCGAGAAGTCAAAGGTACAGCCATTTGAAGTTGTACTTTTTTGCAGGTTTATCCTAATCTCGCACCCCTCATGCTGGCATAACTGCCATCAAGCACTTTGTTCTATTCAAGCAAAATTATCATTAATGTCAGTGGCAGTTTTGCCTGAGTAAGGAGTGTAAGACCAAATCCTTGTCTTGTTCACACAGAATTGCAAGCACTGCACAATTCCAGAGGAGATATACTCATTAAAACTTGGGGTTTATGCTTATTTATGATGCTCCTCTGTTTAAAAGTGAAACTCACTTCGCATGTCACCGGGAAAGTGTTTCTATATGGTTTTAACTTCAGTTCCCCCCCCCTCCCCACCTCAGCACAAGTTGGGATGTTTACTCCCAGGTTTTGGCACCCAGGCTGAAGGAAAGCATTGTTAAATTAGGTTTAAGTATTTTGTCTGCTTCGGTAATTACTTTGCAGTGTGAATGTAAATAGCTGTTATTCTGTTTGAATTTTTCATCCTACTAAACACTGTCACACAAAATGTCCTTGTGCTGCAGTCTAAATGGAGTTCTTTTTAAATTGCTTTTTAATATATTTTTAGAGAAATATTTTTAGCATTCTTGTAGTAATTCTGTTAAGAATACCAGCTGCAGACTTTGGCTACAGCTGAGACAACAATAACAAGTCATTAAAGAAATCAGGAGACAAAAAAACTTTTTTTTTTTTTTGCCTAAAGCACATCATCTTTAAGAGACTAGTTTCTTTTTTTTAGTTCTCTATCCCTATTGGAGTAAGTGGGATAGTGTTTTTAGTTTCCTCAATCAACTGTGCCAAAGTTAGTACACATTAAAAAGTTATATTTTATTTTAAGTACCATTTCTTATTTGCTATCCTGTTATTTTTGTCATTAGAATAATATCAAATGTGGGCAAAATAGCCAAGTTCAATTAAAAGTCTACCTGTAGTTGAAGTTAAGTAATTAAGTTCAATAATATCTCATCAATATTTAACCTTTAACATTTTGCAGTTGTTTATATATAGCAGAACGTGGAGAACTTAAAGTAGATGATTGCTAACATCCTGTACTACTGTTCTTCATTAAATCATTAATGTTGTTTCTTCAAGAATAAAAATGGCTTTTTATGAAAAGGAAAATAGCCATCAGAGCATCTCAATTTTCCTTATAGCTGTTACAGACTTATAAACTGTGAGATATTTTAATGTTGTTGGACGCAAGTGCTTGTTCAGGAGACATCCCTTAAAATGATGCCCACTAATTCAGCAAAAGTCCATGTATTGTCCACATTAGAAACCTCTCTTTTCAGGGTTATTTAGCTATTAAAAAAGCCCCAGCTGAAATATTGCATACAAGTATACATTCATAGGATTTTTTTCATCATTATAAAAAAAAAAAAGTTAGGACTAGAAATGTAACAGACGTTTATTCCTGAGAGATACTAAGTTAAAAGCTTCAGTTATTAAAAAGGACATTTGTTAGGCCACAAGTCCAAAACACACATTAGTCTATTTTGAGATGTATTTAAAAAAATGGAGGATGGCTGAATGCTTAAAAAAAAAAAAAAGATATTTTAATAGCAAAGTGTCAAAATGAACCATAAAAGCTTTTCCAGGTGATAAAATGTACACAAATGTGTATGTTACATAAAACACAAATAAGAGCATGGTCTCAATATGCATTCACAAACACCTGAGCAGCATCAGAAAAGATGCTTGCTGTGAATGCATAACCCAGAAAAAATAAAAAAAATACAAAACAACTCCAAACTTGGCAAGTCTTACATACCATAAGAGCTCCAACACCTATGCACAGTAGGGTGGATTAACCCGCTGGGTGCTGCGGACATATATATGCACCTCCTCCTAAAGTGTTCATTTGGCTGGCAGTCTGGAAAATGCCAGAATGTGAAGGGTTACGTGGGAACACTGACAGTCTGCTCTTGTAGGTTTAAGTTAAAGCCTGTACTTTAAATATAGTGTGCTAGGTATTTGGAAACATAACTAATACTGTTTATAAGTGGTATGCTATTTGGTGCTCTCAACAAAGGGCTCGATCTGGTGCTTGCTCCCACTGGTGAATCACGTTCCAGCCAACAACTGCATGCGTTGGACCTGCCCGTATTTACTTTTGGGGTAACAGTTTTCAAGAGTCTTTTCCTCCAAGAAGCCTTGTAAAGGTAAAGTGTAAACCATCTATACCTCATCTGCTACATATATTGGATGCTTAAAAGTAGTTACTGGAAAGGCCTGAAACATTTTGTCTTTCAGGTTCAGTAGACAGATTATAAGAGCAAGCATTTGAGAACCGAAGCCCCTAGTTAGTCCCTGCTAGTTTCTTAGAGTCTGGCTTCAGCCACGAGGGAAGATACAGTTAAGAATATCCAAATACCTCAAACTGGAAGAAGCAGCAAGCATACAGGCATGCGAATTCTGCTCAGAAAGTTTCAACTATTTGACAAAAAAAACCAAAAAGAGATCTTTATGATATCAGAAAGGCTTACAAGCAACTTATTTTCTCCCGTCTAACAGTTTTAATGGATTGTTTCCAGTAACTGGATAATATCGTAAAAAAAACAAACAAAAAAGAAGGGAAGGCCATGGCTTTCTCCTCTCTCTGCGCCTAAACTATCCCATAGGATGCTTTGGATCTGCTTTAAGTGATGAGCAATGCATAATTTCATAGAAACATGAGGAAAAGTGTTTGACAAAGGTTTCCATTAATTTGATTTAGAAAACAAGGAAGCATAAAAATAGCAAAACCACAGGGCACTGGCTTGTTATAACACTATTTGCCTAAAAGTTCACAGCACAAAACTAAAAAGCACAGACTCCCACTCTGACACCTGATGCTTTGCTTTTCTGTTCATAAGCCTGTAATTTCATTTCATTGTAGCAGAAAGTGTTGCAAAAGACAAATATGCAGTGCCTACAGTCTTCCCAGACTGGTTTGTGTCCCTGAGCTCTTCCTAGGAAAAGACATCATAAGTTGGGCTCCAGAGAACTTCCATCACCCCACACCCCCCTTCAGACGAGAGAGGGTTGGCTGTATGTAGGAACCCCAAATGAAAAACCTGGCAGGTTACGAGACTTCTTTTCATTCAGATGGGTAAAACCGAGTTTCCCCCTGGACAGGCTGTTCTCCTAGCCAGTTAAAGAACTGACATGTATGCCATAAGATCAAATCTAAGCCCCACCAATCAAGCAGCAGTCTGGGCTAAACGTGCTGATGCAGCAAATTTCCAGATCTTGATCACACTAGGCAGGGGAGTCATTCTTCTCAGTGATAAAGTCACTGAATGCACTCTTGAGGAGATAAAAAATTAAGAACTGGCTGACTTTGCACCATTTGAGCGAGGTATTCACCACTGACCCAGAACAACAGAATTGTCACCAGCTAGGAATCACCGTAGACATGGTCATCTCTGACTCCTTACTGCAAGGCTGTTTACAGGAATTGTTTCTCAGCTGGTTAGTGGCATCAGTCCGGAAACTACAATGTTTAAAATGCATTATGCGCTAGAAGAAACTTCACACAGTCCCTCCATCTCTCTCTTTCTCCCCCTCCTCTTAAAAACTCTGTGAAATGATGCCAAAAAGAGGGCTCAGTAGTCAAAAAAAAGCAAATAGGATTTCAGCAATGAAGATTTGCCTCAAAGACATTAACCCCCTTTTGCAATTTTGTAGTTAAGATATTTTTACCTGTGTTTTACTATGTCAGCTTTTAAAACTTACCAGACATTTATGCAGCACCTAAGAATTGAGATGCTAATAGTGTTGGAGCATTATCTAACACAAGATATTCTATTCCCTTTTCTGTTATTGGCTCAGAAAGTGACCTTCAGAAAACTTTAGGGATAAGAATTTTCAAAAGTGCTGAAATGAGCAAGGAACACAGCTTTCAGTGAAAACTGCTTTAAAAGTAATACATAATATTCTTTTTGATACTAATTGGTGGTGGCTCTTAGATAAGTGAATATTATATGTTATTACTTTTAAAGGCAAACCTGTCAATGCACTCCTGTGCTCATTTGAGCATTTTTTCATTTTTTCAAGTCTGAGTATGGTTATTGTTTTTACTAATTCTTCTTCATCTCTAAATGCATATCTTAAAGAGAACATGCTTTCTTTACATCCTGAAACACTCCGTTGAAGGCAGGTTCTTGGACATAAGTACTTGTGATCAAAATAGATACACAAGGACATCTTATTTCCTTTCTTCTTCAGCCAAATAGCAGTATTTCCATTTACGTTACTAGGAGCAAAAACAAGTCTTAGTGCTGAAACTTTGGTAAATACAGGTTTTTGTATCTGTGGCTAATCAAAATCATGAAGTATGAACAGTATTGTCATCTAGCCTTTATCCATCTCTGGTTCCTGTGGCAGACATGGGAATTTGTTCTGAGAGAACAAGTGAAAAACTAAGATTTGGCATTTCCCATTTCTACCTCTGATGAACTCAATGACAAAACACTCTCTGGACCTCGCTCTTCACCTGCCACACACACTGTGTTTCTGTCAGCGTGGATGACACCCACGGAGCGAGCCAGCTTTCCCAGGGAGGAGGAGGAACCGGGACCTGCCTGTGCTGCCAGTCTCTTCCCAGCGTGGACACTTACCTGAGCACGAGCCCTGCACGTTTGGATGGAGATAACTTCTCCCTGGCTCTCAGAGAGCAGGAAAGAATTATCACATGGAGTGCAGGTCTGGGGCCATTTTTCTGAAATAAGAAATGCCAGCATTCATAATTCATTTAGGAAGAACTAACTTCTTGAAAAGGCCTTTTCAACCCCATTTACTTCTTACAAAATAGATTCACCTGGACAATGGCAAGGAAAGAGAAGCTAAATCAAGGAGATGAGTAGGCTATCCTTTTCTCCTCGGCTAGTTCTGCTCTCTGGTACCCATGATGGCTTTTCCCGTATGTAATAAAGGTTCAGTAAATAATGCAAGCCTGGGCCCTGGCTGTTGGTGGTTCACAGATTGTACGTCCTTAGCAGCACCACCCCATGTATTACTGTGGAATTAGTTGACAATATTACTAGTTGTACCAAAAAAATAAACTAATTGGTCCCTGAGGATAGCTAGGTGCTTTGGAAGTCTTTTTAACAAAAAGAAAAAAAATTATCTCCCACAGTGATTTGCCAGCCTTCCTATACTCTATCCAGCACATTGGGACTTCTAAATTACATACTATAATTGACATCAAATATCTGTCCCATCAGTGAATATCTTTATTAGCATCAAAATCACTCACAACTAGTGTTCCTCAATGTTATTAAACAGAACTTGTTCTAGGTGTTGCCTTACTAATTAGTCAGGATGAGCCCGAGGAAGAAAATCTGGGTCATGTTAAATTAATTGGAATGAGCATGAAAATTAGCAGAGCAAACTGCATCAATTTTCTATAGAGAGCCTTTCTTCATGTTGAGAATAAAAATGGATATTATGAGGCATTAACCAAACTGCCTTCTGTGACTGCCAAGAGGTGTGTTACAGTAGCCCAAAAATATCATGCTCACAGATTTTCAGAAGTTAATGAGACATTTCCAGGAATGGTAAATACATGGTATTAAAATGGGTGTGCCTCTTATGGGAAAATGCCAAGTCATTTCATGTTTATTCAGGCATAACAAGCTCCTCAAAATGAGCATAATTTAAGAGGTGAATAGTGCAAAGAGGGCTAACATTCAACTAATTTTCCTTAAGAAAGAAAAGATTAAATTGAACAAAAAATGAATTAAGAGGTTTACAAATCAACAAGTCAACCATCAGATTGCAGCCTCTGCTCAGTATATTCTCATCAGCCCCTGCCATGAAGTTTTCAAAAAATGTCCCGAAGGCAGGGAACAAAGCGAGCAGAACTGATTACAGCCACACTCACCGCCTTGCTGTCTAAACTCTGTTTGGCTTCCTAATGAGCTCACTAAAAACCTAATTCATCTCCCATAACCCTTCTCAGCCCTCCTTGAAATTCACCATTATGGAAATTACAGATGAAACATTTACAGGCTGTGTTCAAATTACTGCTTCTTCAACAGGCAGGTCCCTGACCCTCACAATGAACACAATAGAGGTATGTCCGGCATGAAACCACTCGAGCCGCAGCCTATAGAATAAAGAGGCTCAGGAAGGTTAAGACTTTTTCTCATGGTGACAATGATTTCCGCATTAATGCTTTCAGTTCCATGAATATGGGAATTTTGTGGGTTTGACAGTATATCAAATACAAATTGTAATTCAGAAGGGGAGAAATGAGTTGTACTGATGACAAATAGCTGAAATAGGCTAATGTGAATTCCCAGCCTGTTCATGAGGAAACTCCCTCAGTTCCTCATTACATGAAGTCAAAATGATCCTCACGGCACCTAGCCTGTAACTGGAAGATTACTGAATTGATGGATCCTTAGTTTAAAATGCAGCTGTTTTATTCTGCTTTAGTAATTAATTCTTTTTCCAATACCATATTGATTAAGCGTAGACCCTGATAAAGTTCAAACTGAGAAGAATCTCTAGTGGCTTCCTTAGTTGCTCCAGAGACTCAATGAAAACTTCCTACAATTCCACCTGCCTCCTCAGAGTGCTGATCCAATGAACAGAACAGTTTTTTTCTCATAAATTAGTTAGGCCATGTGGAGCTGTATTAGCTGATCGTTGCTTTTGTCTCTCTACTTGCTGACTTGCTTTTCACTTTTGCTGTCCTTTGTGCTGTCACACACAAAGTCGGAGTGCAGCTGCCGTGCTGAACCCAAACCAAGGTAAAGAACAATTCGTACAAACTACATTTTTTTCCCCCCACTTTATACAGCTGCAACTCCCCGAGCAGCACTGCACTCAATAAAGCCTCCTGGGATCCAACTAGCAGAGAAATCCGTGCTGAAGCATGCAGTCGTTCTGTGGGACTAAAGGGGGGGGGGGCCTGAGGGGGGGAATAACCTGTTTTCTTCAAGACTGCTCCACCTTTTGGGATAGAATATTTGCTGCTTTATTTTTAGCAGCCAAAGATCCTTATATTATCTGGTTTTTACTTAAAAAAAAAAAAACCCAAAACCAAGTGCAAACCACACACATAAAACACTACAGCCACTTGAGACAAGAAATCACCACTTCATCTATAACAAGTGGGATGTGGGTCCTTGTTGACTAACAGGCAGCCGGTGGCTGTCCGTGAACGACCACTGCAAACACAGCAGCACATTACAAGAAGCAGCAATCACCAACACGATGCTGCTTTTCAGAGAGTCACCTGTACCGGGAAATCCAGGCTTGTGAATTAAAAAGAGCATGATAACAGAAAGTTTCTCGGATTACAGACAGTACAATGAATTTTCTTTTCTATGAAATCTATGAAAACATTCCCAGCATTTTTTTTTATTATTAATATTATTATTATTATTTCTTCCACAACCTACCCCAGCCCTTCTCCGCCTCCTTCCCTTTCCCACCACCTGAAAAAGAAACAGCTGATGCCTTCTGTGTCTGCACACTACAATTTATAACTTGAATCTGTGTGTCTGAAGGATAACATGCTGTATGTACTGGTTTCCACAACACTGATAATAAGTGATCTACAGAAGTAAGTGATCTTAGGGGAGGGAGAGGCAGGCACATCAGATATTAGCAATCCTTGTTCAGGTGACTTAATAGTTAATAAGACTACTTAAAGGCTAAGGATCTCATTCTAATTTCATACTGTCTGAGGCCCTTGACTTAACCTCTGCCTTCCCACCAAGGTGAAAGCAAGCTGGCTTTTCATATTTCTTTGGGAGAATCTGCTCAGTTTTGTCTCAGCCGATTTGTATTTGAAGAGCTACATAACCAGGCGGGTGCAAGGACAGCGGTGGGCAGCCTCTGTGCATGGTGGGCCAGGACAGATAACGGCATTCCCCACCTTCAGAGCATTCTTCCTTAGGGCGAAAGGTCACCCTTCACAGATGTCTCCAGCAGACACTCAGTTGTCAAAAGGTTGCATCATGCGATGCATGCAGTCACTGCTAACAATGCGCTGTTCTCATCCAGATACGTAAACACGTTGCACTTCTAAATAATTTCCTTGTTAAGGACAACTTGTTTTTTCCCCCAAGTTTTGTTCAGTTATCAAAAAAATGTAAGGAACATTGAGAAAAAACACAGTCTGACACACACCCCCCCGCCAATTCACATCTTAAGTATTGTATTTTCCTTTTCTGTCAGGCTATTCAGCACAAGAAGATGCTTCTGGTTTATTCCTGAAAAAGAGAAATAAAACCACCATATCCCAAAGTGTCTAACAGTAAAGCATATAGTTTGGAGGCAAAAAAAGCACAGATTTGGTAAAACGGAAGATAGTAAGTAATTTGTCAGAAAAGTTACACAGCCAGAAAAATTCAGTGAAGAAAATTCTGTTCAGCTTAATATAGCCTATTCTAATTTCTTCCATTTAAAAGTAACAAAAAAACACACACCCTGTGTGGACAAGTGCAAAAAGGAAAGTTACGTGTGTTCATGTATTTATTACAAATTCAGGTGTGCCTGGTGCAGAAAGCTTATTTCTCCAGGAGTACTTCAGAAATAATAGGTCCTAGCTGCTACAGTAGCTCAGCTTTTTAATTTCCAGTACCTCCAGATGAATAATATAACAAAGATTTCTTCTTTGTTGAGGACAGTTACTCTAAAGCAGCTTGAAGCTATCACACACAATACAAAACAAGTAATTTCATTCTAGAATGGATTCAAACAAGCTTATCAGGATTGTTATCTATTTATAAATTATATATTTAACAGTAAAGTAAGACAGACATGGCTGGAATGTTACGCATGGGGAAACACGATTAGAGATATTCCAAATTACTCAACCTAATCCCAGGCAATAGAATCTTAAGGGCATTGGGAATTTCTAGAAGAATTAAGCATTATATGTTGTAAAAAGCTCAATTAAATACCCTTAGAAACCAAGCAGAGATTCTTTCAGATCTGCCTGCAATATGTAATCCTCCCAAATGCAGAATTTGCAGTTTGCAGTTTGCCTCTCCAAGCATCCCTTGCCTCTCCAAAGCATCCCTTTTCTGCTTATTCCTTTAGCCACTGAACCTACAGAAAGCACACTTTCAAAAGAAAAAAAAATTTCTTTGGTTCTTTCTTGTCTTGTATTTCATACACTTGGCCATCTTGAATTAATAGGAGTCAATGAAGATACACATTCTTAAAAATGGCTTCATTGGTCTAATCTATGAACTTTAAAGACCTTTGTTTTATGAGCTTTCCTTAGGGTAGGTATTTCAGTGTTCTAAAAACAGGGTTATGGACTGTTAAGTTAAGCACATGTTCTGCATCAACATTTTAGTTTCAGCAGGTTATTTGGTGCCAAGTTTGCCAGTGAGTATCATCAATCCCGAAATATGTGCTTATTTGTTTTAACAGGTGTTTTGAGAACAGCACAGGACAGGAGAAAATCAGTGTTAATATATTCACTTAGTATCTATCCTTAGTTCTGAAAATTCCCTTACCCTTCCCCCCAAAACATGACAAAATTTCACCTCAGTTGTTTAAGATGCAAAGGGATGGAATTGAAAAGGAGTGCAATGAGTATTTCTGTTATTTCACCAGTCTGATGATCTGGCCACTCACTTCTGTTGTACATTATTTCTCATCTAGTAATCACAGACCTGGGTTTACATATGGCATAACCCATCTACTTACAGAAAACTACCTTTTATTGTGCAACTGAAGTTAACTGTAGAAGAAAAAAGTAAGGCTGAAGCAAAAAAACCAATACCCTTCAGATAATGAAACATAACCAGGGACTTTCACTCAGTCTGTTCTTCTGAAGACCATTTGTTAGCGTTTGCATCAGAGGACGTACAGGGAGAAGAAATGAAAAAAATCTAAAAATCAAAATTGGCTTACCCACATCAGTCGTTCCATAGAACCAAAATAATAGTTTGCTCTTAAAAATGAATACCAGTGAAATATAACAATAAGATTTACATGCAGGCGCACACACTGCTGTCACATTTGTGGGTCAGTTGAGATGGTGCATCACAATTTTCACAAAATCCACACGCACAGACACACACTTCTTGCAGGTGTTATCTCAGACTTGGTCTGCTGAGAAGTGAAGTGAATCCCCACAGCGACATTTGAAGGTTTAAAAGCTCAGTTTTTTGTTTCTAAATGCCTATGAAAACATTGCCTATGCTCAGAGGCCTTTTAAAACAAAACCAAAGCTTTTAAAGCTTCAAAAGCGGTCATGGGAATTTGCTCATCAGGAGGGAATCCTAAATGAAGGCCAAGATTCAGTGGATTCCCCTGGACATGACAAAAGCCATAGCCTGTCTGCAGGTCTACCATTTCTTATAACAGATGTGGGCTGATTCAAGTAAAACCTGACAAACCTTTGTCCATGCCCTACATTTTACAAAATCTACTTTTAAAAGGTTTAATCCTCCCCAGTTAAGTTCTACTATTCTCTGCCATACTATTAAAAAAAAAACAAAAACAAAAAAACCCCAACCAAACCAAAACAAAACCACCACCACCAAAAACCCCTACCTTCATTGATACTTAATGTAACTAAGAGAAAGACCACCCCCCAGAGTCATTAACTTAAAGGAAAAAAAAAAGGAGGGGGGGAGCTAAGCTTAGAAATTCTATTGTTATAACCTCAAATACGTACAAGACAGGAAGGAAACCAACTGACAGTTGCTTTTCAATATATGAGAGATGATTTACAGAAGGAAATATTCTAGTGTTATGTTAAAGGCCTAAACTACTTTGAAAACCTTTTTTTTTAAACGTCAATGTTTTCTACCTATAGCAGTGTAAAAATAAGGTAAGAAGTCCCTAACAAGTTGTTTAAAGGACTGTTATAAAAAGGCAGCAAGAAAGTAACATTTGAGTACATCAAGGCTGCTGAATCAGTTATTTAAAGCATAAGAAGCCTGGTGTAAATGAAGTCTTTCTTCTGAAAGTGTGAGATACAGCTTTTCCTCAGTTTTAAGGTGAAGCACACAAGTAAAAAAATCTACGGTTTCACCTGAATTTAACAGCAACATTCCTGCCCACCGTGTAACTGACATTCTCCCTTTTCTTTTGGATGCAATAATCTCATTTCGTTCATACAAGTTACACCCCACTCCCATGAAATAGGACAGATAACTCAAGAACAGCTAATCAGCATGGAGAAGGCATAAGAACAGAGGGCATTATATGTTTTTTTCATGTTCAGAAGCAATATCCTTCTCAAATGATCTAAAATAAAACGGATCCTGCTATAGCAAACAGCTGTTTGATGGAAGACCTGAACAGAAGACCAATACATGGATCCTCCACTGGACATCTGGCCGTGCATGGGTATACCCTGCTCGTTACAGCTGCAGTTTGAACTAGGACCCTTACATCCAAGAGTACTACAGTGGCAAGCAAAACAGGTCCAAGTGAATTGTTTTAGGGTTTGCCTCAGCTGGAGGGTGCTCTTTGCATAGTTTACAAATTATGATGTGCTAGACAAGTTCTCAGTCTCTTAAGAACAACTGAACCTTACAAGGAAATTCTCTAAGGAAGCATATAAAATGTTTATATGTGAATAAACAAGGGAAAAAAGAATATATACACACACACATCCCTACTAAGAACATAAGCAGCTCCTCTGACCTCATGTAAGGCAGTCATAGAAAATAACATGAGAAACAAACTCAAATCTATATTCTCTGATTATATGAAGACAAATTATGTAGAGATAAGACTTTTTTTGCTGCACAGGCACACTAAGATTGAATCAATTCTGTTTTCAAATATACAGACTGTGCTCCCATCAACTCCCACTGAAGTCAGTATTTGACCTATTGTGTACGTTACATTCACATCAATGAAGTTGGTAAGAATGCAGAAAATTGCTTTAGAAAGATGTAAAATTCTTTACTAGTTCTAAAATAAAAGGACAGCTTATTTCTTTTAAACAAACCAGATTGACAGCCATTTGGAAGAGCTTAAAGGAGGGTTAATTGGCATACAGTAAACCTGAATTCTGACAGTGTGGACTTCTAGCTAAAATGACATTCTCTTTGGTGGTCCTAGGACTGTAAGATTAGTTTACAAGAAAGCAGAGAGGGGTTTGAAACCAAACCCTGAACGTCACTGATGAATTACCAGATTAGAAAGGTTCGACTATATGAAACATATTCCTGCCCAAATTCAGATTCAGAATAGAAAACAAACCCACAAAAAAAAAGGGCAAATCTGTAGTTGAGTCTGAGTTATAGATTAATAGAATGAAGGAAAGATCTTAAAAACCAAAACAAAACAAAAACAAAAACAAAAAAAACCAATAAAGCCCTTCTTTCATGAAACCTTGCTCATGGACAGAACTTTATGCCCAACTATACTCAAAGCTGGGAATACAAACTGCTAATAAGACCTAACTCAGGGAAATAATTAGGATAACCAATTCACAGTTAAATGAAAGTGTTTCATCTATCACTGCAGATATGCACTACAGAAGATTTTCTGGAAATGGATAAGGTAGGATGAATTTCATCATTCTGAGACAGAAAAAAACAGAAAGAAGAAAACAGGCACGTACACAGTGGTTAGCTATCAACTATGTCTAACTGAAGTCACTAAATTAAGTTGTGAACTTTAGGGAAATTCAGTTATGGTCCCTTAAAACTGAAAGAAACCAGTAAAATCTATAAGTAATTAAAATCTAAGAAACATTCAACACTAAGATGATAGTCTTTGGTATATCTTTTTTAACTGGAAAACTGCATTGTTACTTCTCCCTTGGACTGAAGTATGAGTACTGCAGTCATCTTTCTCTTTTTAAATCCTTGCACATGAAAAGGGCAGGAAACCTGAAATTGTAAGTCAGCTGAGATACTAGCACAGATCCGCCTATCCCTGTTTCCCTAAAATGAGAGACATCTATATGCATTAAGCATTTCGGTAACCTCTAAATCAAAATTTAATTTTGTAATACTTTAAACTTATGGAATCTACCATTTTACACAAAATGGATAAAACACTGTTGAAGAAAAATAAGACTATTAAAGCATTAATTAAGTCTAATGCTTCTCATCTAGAAAGGTATGTCTAAATTTACCACACACACAAAAAGAGTTATGAACCAGGAATTTTTTCTTACTCAAATACACATTCACATGGTGACAGGTGTTTTGCACGAAATATATTAAGTATCTGAATACACAAAATGAATCTTAAGTGCATGGACTCAGAAGCACGTGAAATCTAATCAAAAGTCTAATAAGTTAAAACAAACAAAACTTACCAGTTTTGAGGAAAATATTTGTAGTTTAGGACTAGAATGAAAGTGTCAGTTGAAAACAAATCCTACGAAGGCTGAGGTGGTCAATATTAACCCTACTGTGGGCCTCTATTTCAATAACAGGACTTGCAATATACAGATTTAACCAATGTATAAGCGTTTGCCAGACTGAGGTTCTACTTTGGTTGTCGTAGGCTCTTCTGAAAATGGAAGGTCTATGCTGATGTACACACAGGATCTTTTCATCCTTTGCCATTTCTTGCCTAAAAATATTTGCCACCTCCATAATGCTAATTTTTACATTAAAATCTTTAACAAATGGCAAATTAGAATTTGGACTTCTATTTAACACTGAGAAATAAAAATAAAAGGCAGTAATGAAGAAATAATAAAAAGGTGACAGCCTTTTGACTGTAGAGAAGACATGGGGCTTTAATAATTTTCTCAAGGCAGTGAACTAACAGTAAAAGTTACATTCACTGGGTTTTACATGTGCTATGGACTGAGTATTTTTCATTCAAAACAGCTTTATTTACAATCTGATAGCACAGAAATATGAAAAGAAATATCTTTTCCTGGTATAAAAACTGTCACCCTCCCTTTTTACTTTTCGCAAGAAATTTCTTGATATAAAACATTAGAAGACCAACATAATGCTTGAGCATGAGGTGGATGCATGGCATACATGGTTGCTTTAAACAACTGAATGATGTACCCAGCTGAATGCGAGTCCATGAACACCAAGTAATGTAATCAAGTCAAAATTATTGTTGTCTCAATGAAGCACTTGGGAGCACTGTTTGAGCACCAGGACCTCAGTGTTAGGTACTGTACAAATAAAGCAGAAGGACAGTCCCTCTCCCTTTTTTTTTTTTACTGGCAGAATCCCAATGTAGCTCCATTGATTTCAGATGTATTAGCAAGGAAGGGCCTGATCCAAAGCTCACTGAAGTCAACCAAAATCTTTCTGTTGATTTAACAGGCTTTGGATTAGTCCCTAAATAAGAACAGATTTTGGCTCAGCTAAAGGATTTCACTTTAAGCCCTCTGCTTGTTCTAGCATCTAGTAGGAGCTAAGAGAACACTGCGGTCCTACTGAGTAGGAGGTTGTGTTCATCCTAAACTATCCCCTTTAACAGATGTACAGGGTCAGGAGTCCCATGAAATAGAGAACCCTCAGTAAGTGGTAAATCTGAGGTGGGAGGAATTAGGAAGGAAGCTCCAAGCTGAAAAATTCTGATTTGTGCTATTTAAGCAATGTTCCATCCTCTTTAGGCAGGAGTGTAAAATTAGACAGGGAGTTCACGCGAATTTCCGAATTTTACGCTCGTAAATTATTTAAAACCTTAGCACCAAGTCCTGCAATAAAATTATATGCATGTATTTGTCATATTCACTTCTGTTGGACTCTTTGCAAACAAGGGCTGCCTTAAATCTGGGTATTACCAACTTACAGCTGCATGTGGAGAGGCCCAAGGAAAGTTTAAACAAATGTAATTGCTTAAACAAGTGTAGCCACAATAAGCTGGTGGGCATAACGCAAGATTATAAGGAAAAGAGCACTCTTTACTTATTTAAGAATTAAATGCCTGGGTTGTCAAAAAATTTCATGGTACAAATCACATCTTAATAGAGAATTTGCTGAATTCCCCTCTCTCACTTTCATAGCTGCTCCACCAATTCTTGTCAGTTACAGCAAATGCTCTGTTTACACAAGAAAGTAGAAGACCCCAATCCTAGCCTGTGCATAAGGAACGTATAGTGCCAAGGGTGTACAAAGGTAACCAGCCATAAAATAATTTGAGCTCTTTCCACACGTTATGTGGCCGGCAGTTTAGGATAGCACTCAGTCCAAGTTTGAGCATCTGGAGTTAGCAATGGACTTCAGACTCAGAGCAGCTGGGAAGTCAGTGGAGCACGGGGAAACCGCTTTGTCTTGCTCTTTCTTGTGCTCACTACCCCGGCTGTAGTAGGAGTAGGGGCACCAGGGCCATCGTGCCAACTCTGCCACCAGATGATTTCCCTGTGTTCGCTCCTTATGCTGGGGTAAAGATGGCTTCACAAATAACCCAAACACAGCCAAGATCTGGGGCTGTCACTTATAAGCCACCGATATGTAACAGTAGAAAACTAAGAATCATTTACTTCCTCCAACTCCATACATACCTGCACACGAGGTGAATTACTATATTGAGTACAATCAAACAGCAGCAAATTCCTTAAAGTTAATTTTGAGTTTACTGCATAAGTTTATTCTCTCCAACAGATTTGAAAAAGTGTTACTATTTCAAGAAATGAACCGAACTGAAAGCACAAATTTATTTTTCTCTGAAGCTCACTTTAACATTTAAAAACCACCAGAGGAAAAAAGTAATTCAAAACTTTCCTGTGCAAATAAAGAAGCTGGTATTTATTATTAATTGTCCTCTAAAATGTAAGGCATGATGAAATTTTGTTCAGAAATATTAGGAAGTATTAGACCTTTATGGCTGTTTTTTGTAGATCCTATGTGTCTTAATGGCAGTAGTTTCCATGGGAATTGTCAAAAAATTAATAGGTTTTTTGGTGTGTTTGTTTTTTAAGATAAGAGAATCATGCTTTGCTTTCATTTATTTGGATGTGTTTGACCCAAACTTTGCATATCTGAAAGCAGTAGTGCCCCTGTTATTGCTACTGATTCCACACAAGAAGGATCAGGATCTTACGTGGATAGTGTCTTCCTCTTCCCTCCTCTGAGGAGGAAGAACTGCTTTTAACTGATTCCCACCCCCCTTCCTTCAAACCTTCTCTGGACAGTCCACCACTGACTCACAAACAAAAGACAGATCTTTCATGAGTACTATAACTATGATCAAGATGCCTAGTTGGTGCATTTTAAAACGCTATTCCAAGTTCTGTGGAAACCCAAGTTACTAAGTCTCGATTGGTATGTTTATTAAGATTAAAAGCAGTAATAAACAACAATAAAATAGTTACACAAAATGTAATAAATTCTCCCTGCGCCCCTTGCAAAATGGATATGCTGTATTCCACAGTTAACAAAAAACCTCTAAATATGAAGCAGACTATTCATGATATCAGTTTTGATGCCCTAAGCCTTCATTCTTAACCACCACTGCCTGTGTATGTGCTGAAAACTTAAGCAACAGGACAGGGGGTATGCTAGATCTTCTCATGCCAGGATGAGAGGGGGGAAAAAAAAAACAAACCAAAAAAAAGTACCAAAAAACAATGTCAGTGTTTAAAAGACAGAACTACTGATGTGCAAGGTCACTAAACATCACAACCTGTTCTATAGCTCTAGAGTACTAAGGAAATCCTAGAGTGAAAAAAAAAGAAAAAAAAAAACAAAAAATGACAATGCATTGCACAATCTTGTTCTAGGCCAACACTACCTTTAGATCCCTAAGACCTAAATATGAACACAGAATCAAGTTTTCCTTGGTCTATGTTTACCATACTTGTTCAGGGGGAGAAAACAAAACAAAACAAACACTAAACAAGGAATACACATATATAGTGATATAACATTTTTTTAAACATTGGAAACATCACTTTAGACTTCTCATCTTTATGCAAAAATCACTAAAGAACTGGTGATGTGATCCGTGTCATCTTTTATTGCTCATTTCATAAGTCTTATTAATTAAAAACAATATGAAGTTAAAGATCAAGGCTACTTCATTGACCTTTTTTCACCTTTGCTGAAAAAAGAGGAAGTGTTAAAATAAGCAATACAATTTACAAGTGCAGTATATCCAGTGCTTCTTCCATGAAATTCAGAGAGGCCAATACAAGAACGCACTTGAATTTTCTACATAACCCTGCATTCCTGGAATATGAGAGCAATCCACTGACAACAGATGACCATTTCATAACATTCATGCAACATCTAAGTACTCTTGTGCCCATTGTACAGATGGGGAAGAACGCATGTCAGAGAGGGCACATAACTTACTCAAGGTCCTATTTGATTCGGTTCTGCAGTTAGTTGCTCCTGGGTAGACAGCCATATCCTTACTTCATGGCAACAAACTGAGGAGCTACAGGCAGGCCACCAAAATTACAGATGTCTTCCCAGTGACCATACTTGTTATTTGGATCATGCCTGCAGCTAGCAGGATAAATGGCCCTCACCATTTCCTGGTATCATCCTATCCTTATGACTATATCACCTTCTTATAGTTCCCGTAACACCAGAAAGTTGCAAGTCAAAGTTTCAACATGTGTTTTCACATGTACATTTTTATTCTTGTAAACATTCTAAAATACTGATTTACTGCATGCACAAAGACTTACATAAGCCACTAGAAACCACTGGTTAAAATGGTAAGCATTTATTTGAAGATGATATCCTAAATATATTGCCACTCATCTGATTTTAAAATCCTCAGCTTATCAAGACTTACATGTAGATGGCTTGATATTTTAGTGAATGAAAAACCTACCTGAGTGATACAATAGTTTAAGTGAAGAAAGGAGAAGGTATAAAATAAGAGAAATTACTCACTTCAGCCTATAGAAAGCTTCCTGCGACCCAAGCTCCAACTTTAACAACCTCTAGTGCCAGTTACTTAAAGGAATCATACAACAAGTTTGAGAAAGAAGAAAGTATATTTAGACACCAGACCTGGGTTTATTAGTACCTTGCTATGAGTTACTTAAATGAGAAGTAATTTTATAAATTAAAAGCAATGTTTTACATTAACTCAAAACCGGATTGGTTTAAAAATTCAGAACTACAAACAAACACGTCAAATCACGTTAAGAGCCAACTAAAGACGGCTGTCAAATTTCCTTCACCTATCCTACTTCCCCAGATATAAAAGCTGCTTGGAAGCTGGAGCAACCACGGAGTGGTTAGCACTCCTCTTCTCAGGCAAAGTAAAGACAATAAGACAAAAGGCCGACGTATTACAATGTGTAGTGCCATAATGCAGTGTTTGATGCTCTAGAGGGCCTTCAACAAGTACTGTACAGCCAAAAATCAATTGAAAATCAGCATGATAACAGAGCATGAGTTGCCCTGTAATAGCCTTAAGCCCCCCAAGGCTATGTGGGTCCCTTTCATCTGCCTTGCTGCACTGACGCTGGGGGAGCCTGGCCGCCCCTCCCGGAGCACTCTGGATATGTCGGTGCCTTTTACCTACTGCTTTCACCTTGCACAGTAAGGAGAGCTGACAGCCTCAGTGGATCTTTTAAGCTTTCAAGAGTGGAATTTGATTTTTCTTGGCATAGGTTTTTGGAGGTTTTTTTTGGGTTTTTTTTTTTTTTTTTTAATAAATTTCGCCTCTAAGTAAACTTACTGATTTTGGACTGTAAACATCCTCAACATAAAGACAATCCCTCTGATCCTATGGCTGAATACACAGAGGTGATTCTGTGTTTAACAAAGTATAACTCGGGAAGTAAAAGAGAAAAAAACGCTGTTCAATTCCATGCAAATTGTTACGCATGCAACAAAGTGGGCCTACAAATATTTCACTCATATGGTAGGTTTAATTTCAATATTTCTTTAATTACTTTCCAACAATGTCTGGTTTCTGTTGAATTTACGCTAGTACTTGGCATTTGGTGCAACCCCAAAAAGATAAGATACATATGTCCCCTATTCACAGTCTTGGCATTTTTACCTTAACTCAGGCATTGAACTGATTGGTTTGAAAAATTACCTTGCTGATTAGCTGGGTTTTCTGGTAAATATATAGCGTTAATCCTTAAATTCTGAATATGACATAAGGTATACAAATGTTCTGTCTGACTCAACGGCAACATATCACGGCTTAAGGAGGACACGTACGCTGATCTCTGTGAGCGACGAAAGAGCTAATTGGGAGTTAGATTCAGTGTGATTATCAGCTTGTTTATGATAAGGGAGTACTCTTCTGAATAGCACTGTAAATTCATCCCTGATTGTGGTGTTAAACCACAGCTCATTTCTCCCCCCCCCCCCCCCCCCTTTCTTTTTTTGTTTGGTTAGAAGGGGCTTTAAACTATTTTCAGCAGATGAGAGTGTCATGCTTTGATTTTCTTCCATCTTAAAAAATAAATCAGCCACATGAGCCTGATGTCAAATTTCACTTTCTAATAGGAGAAAGGCACATTTTAAGTGTTTACTATAAGAACACATTTGGGTAATTTTTCCCCATGTCATTATGAACATTAGACTGACCCAATTAATATGAAATGTTTCTATGCTGCTGGAACAGACCGTGTTACAGAAAGAGCCATTTGCACAACCTGTTCATGATTATGGGCCATAAGGACACAAAGATGGCATAGACATTTGTGGACCATCTGAATTCTTACAGGGGAAAGGGAAAGAGGAAAAAAAAAAAATTATGTTAGCTGACTGTTGTGGGTCATGTTTTTTAATCCAGAGTATTGGACATGTAACACAGCAACAAGAGCTGATCATTTTGTTTAATCACCTTTTGGATCTTTGCCAGATGGTCTCTATTGAGAGCGCTGCAAACAGAGAGAGATGAACTGCGTCTAACATGCCACTAGAGCTTTCCCGTAAATGTCTGAGAACTGAATCCAACAAGAATTTAGTCTCAGAGCAGAAAGGGATACATTTAAAAACTATGTGCATTAACTATACTTTTCCCCATAGAATCCTCACTTGGCATGAATAATTTACCCTCTCTTATGCTAATGGGATCATGAAAGTATCCCTGTGTCTTTAGTGCAGCTATTCTCAGCTTTCAGTAATTACCCCACCCAGTGAAAATAACATGGCTTCTGCAGCTGAACGGCCTACTAGTACCTGGCAATTAGAAAGATCATGGCTGACAGAGGAGCGGTCCAGAGATGGACACGCGAGCTCTGACAGCCTGAGGAGCAGTTTGAAAAATTAAAAGCCTTCCACCGTGAACGTTTCCTTAGTTGCTTAGGTTCACCATGGAGAGAGCAGCTCCTGCAAGGGCATTTCTGTTTTTATTTTTTTAAGGATGACATAGAAGATTCTAATGTACTGTCTGGGCACCCTAATATTAAGAAATAGCAACATTCCTTGGTCATCAGCAGTTAAAAGAAAGTTTGTGGGTTTTTTTAAATTAGTGTCGTCTTGTTAAACAAGAAGGAGAGAATTTAAAAAGTCAATTAATTGAGTGTCCTTCAGTATCTGACAATTTTATCAGCCACACAAAGGAAAATTCTGTAGTATTTCATTAACAAAAAGTTTTAAAAAAACTATTACAAAGAACCAGGCTTTGACCTCTGTCCATAGCACTCCATGCTAGGTAGTTCACTATGTAAAAATTATCAGGCTAAAACATCTGGGAAAGAAAGCCATGAAACAGCAGGGAACGTGGCTGGTTTATTGTTTATCTTTTGTTTATGAGGCAGTATTCAAGTTTAATTACTACTCTAAATTAAACTCTAACAGGCATCAGGAGACATCCCTTTACACGACTAAGTTAAAAAAAAAAAAATCCAGAGATTCCAACACCAGATCTTTCAAATAAGTTGGCATATAGAGGAAGAAATTAGTCAGTTTGTAACAACACAGGAAGATATTTAAGCACTTGCTACTGTATGTTTGAATGTGTTGCATTATGAAACCATTAATATTGTAACAAACATACAATTATAATTTAGCAAATGGAATGTTATCTAACATTCGGAGGCAAATTTGGTTAGGCTGAGTAGGATCCGAGATGGAAAGAATGGCCTAAGGGGGAATCCTACCTTTTTCATTTTGAAATACAAATATATATATGCACATATACACACACATATATTTTAAAACACCCAGAAACATGAAGTCAGAGGCAAACCCCTCAACAATAACAATCTCTTAAGCAAAACTGTTTAGTTATTTTCTCTGTATATTCACGTACAAAAGGGAGGAAAGAATTCACTATGTTTACCATAACAGTAAGTGACCAGTTCTAGATGAACTTAGCTGTAGGAAAAAATAAAAGTTGAAAGCAACTAGCAAAAGATTATTCCAGATGGCATCTGTCATATTGTATTTAGGGTTATTTTAAAGAGATTACTGCCACTATGAAAACATTCCATTGACAGAGTTTTCCTAGGCTGCATTTGAAACCCCAGCACAACGTACTTCAAATATGGAAGTAAAAGTTTTCTAATGCATATATAGATTTTTATCTATATCTAAATATAAAAATCTGTGTGTGTTAAAACCTAAGAGTGAGGTGAGAATCTTAAATACAAGTATAATATTTTAAATCCCCTCCCAAGCTTTAATTTAATAAAAGGTGAGGAATCTGCAGTTGCCACCAGCCTGATTATTAGAAAACTGTATATTGAAGTGAAGATTCACGATGACATTTTAATGCTACTTATTGAATAGTGGGTAGGGATATAAATGTTCACCGACTCCAGCAATCAGACAAAAACTGCAAAAAGATGTATTTGTTCATGCAATAGACGAAAAGAAAAGAAAGGATGGGAGGATACTAAAAAGTGACTATATTTAGCTAAACTGGTTCTGGCATCATTATGGTTAATGTGCATGTGGTGTGCAGTGTGAGCTCAGCAGTTACTGGGCCAACTGTCTCAGTATTTCTGGGAATTCTGCCTATTCACAGTGCAGGGATTGTTCAATTGCTGCAAAATGTACAAAATGAATTTTACAAAAATGAATTGTAAGGAAGGCCCCATTACAACGATTTTACAGCAAAGATGTCAACATCAATTTTTCTTTCATGCATAGCTAATGATTAAAACAGCATATTCCATTTGCCTAAGACAATTTATTTCATATTGGCACATCAAAATATTGAAATACAAAGTTATCTTTACTCTACCCTTATTATTCATTGCTGCTGAACCCACACCATTGTTCAAACCATGAAAAAATAAAGCAAACTTGGCAAGAAATACTTAAAACAAAGGCTCATCAATATTCTCCAATTTGTCAACATCTCAATTACAGCAATGGAAAAAATGTAAATTTCATGTGCTTTGAACACTAAGGGGTCTATTCTTCTGTCAGTGCACATGCGTAACTCCCATCACCATTAATGGGAATTACTCATACATATCAACACAAGGATGGGCCCCTCAAACTTGAAAGGAAAAGATGAATTAATAAGGGCTACTCTCTTCCTGTATCTTCCTCAGCTGAAAAAAGTCATTGTTCTTTAAGAGTTTTTCATACTTCATACAGTTCACCTTTATGAGAGCTGTGGCTTCTGAAATAATGCATCTCCAGTGAAGCATTATTTATCAGTAAGTTTGGTTTTTCACAGTCTGGATGTTTGAGCCTTTCTATTAGGAATTTCCTTTCTTGCAGGAGACAGCTCTCTTCCAGTAAAACCATACCCTATAGCTTTATAGGTAAAAATACAAAGGAATAAAAATACGTTCTGAATCCTTATGATGAATATGCATGCTAGCCTCAGCAGGCTTACCTATACATACAGAACTAGGAAAAAGAAGTTGTAGCATTAGCTTTTGGCTATTAAACTTCCAAAGACTTCCCATGAATGTGTTATTTTTTTATTATTATTAACAACAACATATCCCTCTCCTTGTTCTGACTACTGGAGTTTTGTTCAAAGCTTTATGTAGTTTCAGTAGAGTTTCGATACTAGGACAGGCCTTTGGGCATTATCAGCTAGTTTTGTAAACAAATTTGATTTGTATATCATCATTATTACAAGATGATATATAATGAATAAGAAATATACTACCTAATTTTTCCAACATGCATCAACCCAGAGATGTAACCTGGGATGAACACATAATTTCAGCTAATATCTTAGTTGACTTTGCCCTGAACCAAATGATTAGTCTTTGCCACAGAAAGCTATTGTGGACAAATTTGTGGGACAAACATCAAGCTGTCACAAAAGTGTTTCAAAACTACTTAAAGATATTGCCCTAGAGAGTAGCCTCAGATATTATTTATAAAGGGGCAGATCTTCATTCAGCACAAGTAGTTCCATCAAAAAAACCACCAAACCAACAAAACCACACACCAATGAACTACTCACATGGGTAAAGCAAAGTGGATGTGATGCCCATTTATATTTTTACTGATGTACAACCTAGAAGAAGTTTCTTGTCTCTGGCTTCTCACTTATGGTCAAGTTTATCACCCCAGGCCTAATCCTAAAAAGATGCTGAACTTCCTGAAAGGTCCTGAAGAAACACAGCCCCATCTGACAACTGGATCAGGCCCTTTGAGTGACTGAACTAAGAATATGACAAATCAGGTATACAATCCTGGTATCATAAAATATGAAACTGAAACTATTCCCTGGTGCTTTCCTGTAGACCACATGTTTTTAAACCTTAAAAAGATTTATTTCCCACTTTTCATGCATAATCTGCCATATTCATTATTTGAAATATCCCATAAAGAGATTAAATAGGAATTAAAGTCTGGGAGCGTCATATCCATCACTGTGGTACAAACAGATGCCGAATTCTAGAAGTCATTTAGCCTTGTGTGTAAAGGCAGTGGCCATTTCCACTTTGTTTCACAAAGAATAAGGAAAACACAATACCCCAGAAGACTTTCAGATGTGTTTTTTCCCCTCCAAAGAAAAGGGTGGATGATAAAGCTACACACACCTTTTAATCTCCCACTTAGGGTTTTTACACATATATTCACTGACAAAAACCCCAGGGTCTTCTCTCTCCCCTCCCCTTCTCTCAGCCCCTTTCCTGCCATCTCCCTTGCTATAACTCAGCTAACCCAACAGAACCAGTCAGTTTTAAATTTCAGTTGGGACCCCAGTGACCTGTTAATGAATCTACAGAGAGGAGAAAAACTCACAGTGTTGAGTTATGCCTGGTGTTGCTAGCTGACTTGGAGTCAGAAATGCTTGAAGCGTTAACGTAATTGCAAGAATGTGAAAAATGAAGCGTTGGGCTCCTGAGCAAAGCGAAAGGTCAAAGCAAGCCCTACACAAAACAAGTCTCTGGAAGATGGCCTCATTAGACCATTAAATCAGCGTCTTCTTTTTCTCCTTTGCAAAATGTTTAGTGTTTTATTTTTATTATTGGATATATTTAACTCTTTCCAAGGCAGGGGGAAAGTTGATCAGACCTACTACATAATTACTAATCTCTAAAATAGTATTACACAGCATTGATCTGCATTTGTGGATCTGAACTGGGATAACATCAATAAATGCTTAGTAGATTACAGGTCACTAGTACTTTGGTTTGCTAGGTGATCAATAAGTTGTTCAACAGAAAACTAGGCTATACAAGTGAGGTGACATGTTAAGAACAACATAGACACTCACCACTAATAAAATTAGGATAATCTTTCAACATTTACTGCCTGAAGGCCCTTTCCTTAACTCTTTCAATGCCAGCATGTTTCTAATAATACCAAACATTGACTAGATTAACCCTTTTGATGCCAAATGACAGTCATGTACTGTCGTGGAGAGACTATCTTCCATAAACAGACAAAATGCCTACACCTTTTTTGTTTGGTTCTAACTTTAAGAATTATGGATGGATTCTTCTGTGTAATAAATAGATCTACCTCATGCAGAGAAAGTCTGCAAAAAAATGTCATCACTCACCCAACTCCTTTCCATCTCCCCCCGCAAAAAACAAAACAAAACAAAAAAGCCCCACACACAAAAAACCCAAACCCAAAACAAACCACAAGCTGCACATCATAGACTTAAGGCAAAAGCAGAGACCCCTGGAAAGAGTGCTCCCAAGAGCCATAAGAGACTGACTCTAGTTTGAATCAATCTCTGCTGCCACCAGGCATCAGTAGATGAGACCATAAGTTGCTAATGTAACCCAAGACTCTCTAACGAGCTCCCATTCCCAAGAAATCCTTTGGGGCAAGTGGAATACTTGAAGCAGCGTTTGTGGAAGGTCTTGACAAAACTGCAGGGAAACCAAGTTGACCCAAACAAGTAACTGCACCAGAATAGCTCAAGAGGGCATCTTGGCATTGCCTGGGACCAACCCACTGCCAGTTCACAAGTTATAAAGTAAACCCTGACCCCCTCAAGGAAGCGTAAGGAAAATTCAATACGGGCCTCCCTCTCTTTAGTCTTTCCCAGGATTGAGAGGGGGAGAGCAATCCAAAGCTGTCTCCAATGGGAATTTTGCCGGTGCTGTAGGATCATACATCTTTCAGCTGCCAGCAGCTGAGTGGAATGATGATTTGCCACTGGACGACTGCTTCCCTTTAAAAGGTCCAACTGAGCACAAAGGGAAGCATACTGGCGATGTTTTACCCTGCTAGACTGGGCAGCACTAGTGACTGATTTGGCCCTTCAGCAGTTGTTCCCCTTCTGCAGAAATGAGTGTAACAGGTTTGTTTACATCATATATATTGCCAGACACCTCAGTCTCCAATGGGAAGTTGGTGTGGTTATCATCAACTACTTTTTCTTATGCTTAGCGATATTTCTCAAGCACCCCGAGTTACATGACAAGGGATCAGAGATTAGTGAAATGCAAGATCCCTGGATGTCAATACAAGGGATTTCTTTACATCAAGCATGGCTTGATGAAGAAACTTTTCTAATTTCCAAGGGGTTGCTGGGGCAGAGTGGAGATACAGGTGTGAGGAAATTTCTTACTTAGGGGTGGAATGAACACGCTGTGGCACAATCATTTTCAAGTATGCAAATGATCATCTGCTACACCAAGCATCTTAGCTAAAATGTACAATGTAAACATTTGATCAACAGTAAAGTCTATGGCCAACTAATAGACATAACACTGATTTGCTGCTTAGCAGTCAAGCTCTCCCTTTCATTAGCTGCTGAAGCCATAATAGTTCACGCTAGGCCTCGTACAGCTCCGATCCAACCACACAGGAAAAAAAATCCCGCGTGACTCATGTTGGAGTTGGATCACCCCTGTGCCATGGCTGCTTTCTATCAGCAATAAGATTACAAATGTATAAACAATTCATACAAATAGGAGACAAACCCAAACCACTCTACCAGAAACAAACTTTGCAAGTTCCTAGAATCGCAACGGGTATGACACCAGATCGTGAGACAGACGAGGGGATCTAGCTCTGTGCCAAGCAGTGGGCCACGTGAGAGACGTGAAATCACATATCTGCTCTGCCGCATAAGCGTGGCAAATATCATAGTGGGAAGCGACCCACAGCATGAGGCTAGTCACAGCAGCTCTAGCCCTGAAGGCTGCTCCCCGCCCCCGTTTTGGGATCCTGCATGGCTAGTTGGATGGCAGACCTCTCAGTTGGCTCTGTTGGGTATGTGTAACCCCCACGTGGGGGAAACGCAGCAGCAAAATGCTGCAGATGCACAAGATAGAGGGAGCGTACCATAAGACCTTATAAAGGTAAGGTCTCACTCACTAGCTGAGGCTTACCATGTTTACAAAGAAAAACAAGAACAGAGCCCACCTTAAACTTTGGTCTTAAAAAAAAAGAAAAAGAAAAAAAAATCAATTCTGAGTCAAGATCCAAGACTGACAGTAGACCATGTTTGCCCAACTTTTGGCACTGGAGGCTTGACTCTTACACCTTCTGGAGTCACTTATACTTCTAATGAGCAAGTGTAAAACACTATCATATCAGAATGACAGCCTTTGACACTCACTCAGCATGGATGCAGATGACCACACACAAGGTGCAATGCAGTAGGAAATAAAACAAAAAACCCTGAAATAATAATCAAATCTCCTGAACTCTTGAGAATGCTTCACTGTATAGATCCAGCAGAGGTTTTGCAGTTCAGGTACATCTGAATTCAGATTTTCAGAAGCATAAACAAGTCTGTACGAGCAAACATTGCAAGAAACATTTTTCTGTCCAATTTGGGGTTTGCTTCTACTTTATATATAGCAGCTTCATAACTTCATATAGGAGTCTCTTCTCCAGCTAAAACTACAGGTTAAACTCTCCATCTATAACCCAGCTCAAACAACTGCATCACAGCTGGAGAGTATGTCTGTCATTATATTTACTTACACCACACAAAAATAAACTGTAGATAACCAAATTTGTAAAGGAATTGGCAGAACTAATCAATTGTTATTACAAAGCTTGTTTGAAGATTAGATATTTTGCTTTGAAATAATAATAAAATGCAGCTAAGTGGGTTAGGAAAAGGAAATACCATCTCCCTAAGTTACAGCTGATTATACTGCAAGTCTGCCACTCCATGTTTACTCTAAGGCAGATGTACCGATATAATAAAAAAAGCTGGAGTTATTTTAGTCATGCCTACTTTGCGGAGGGAAAAAGTTTGACCTTTTACCTTGCTCGCTGCTGTTGTCTCCGCTCTGGGAAGCATGGCCCCCACTGGAGGGCCCCGGTGTGCCTGCCGAGTGCGTTGAGGTTGCATCATCGTGGTCTCTCCAAGATGAAGGATTCTGGTGTCAGAGTGCCAAGGAATTTTTTCCACAGTTCCCATTCCAATAGCAAATGAAGAACAGAAAGAAAACCGGGAGAAGAGGGGAGGAGGGGGGGAAAAGTATACACATTAGCATTTGTGAAATGTGCCAAACACCGATACTGTTTGCACAGTGCAATAATTCTTCAGCAAAGACAAGCAGAGGAGGTACAAAGATTTACTTGGTAAAATAAAGGACAGATTTTTGTCTTTTTTAAACTTTCCAAAGAGTTGTCTGGATTTAATTGTTTGAATAGTACTGCAGAAGAATATTTCAGGGGAGAAAAAAAAAATTAAATTTCTTAATGAGCTGGACGGGGGGAGAACATCAACCTGCATAGTTTATGACACTAGGTGTTCACACTAGGATCGGGATAGTAGGTATGCAAACTATCTCCCCACACTTTGTTTTTCCAGAGTGACTAGAGATGGGAGGGGAGAGGAAGAGGAGGAAAACCATTTCAAGAAGTAGAGGAGAACGTGCATGGGAGAGGAGCGTGTCCTCACACCCTACCCTTTCTCTCACCCATTTGAATGCTGGAAAAACTTCAAGCAAATGCAAAGTTGTGAGGGAAAAAGCAAGCTTTCTCTGAAAGACATTATATACCAGGAAAGGTGCTTCTTCACCCCCCCCCCCCCCACCTTGATATGACACATTGCAAAAGTCTTTCTAGATGTATCACTCTAACAGTTTGCTTACAAGTATTGTCAAGAATAAACACCAGGTGATTATATAAAATAACATGTATAGTGATTTTTATGTAATTCTTTCTACATTACTATGCATAAAACATGACAAAAGGGAACACAGAAGAGAGACATATGAAGTTTGCAAAACTTGGTTAAGTAAGACCTCAACTACTGTACTTTAGTCGCATAATTCATGCGAGCTTTCTAATTTATTGAGTATTGGCTTTCCCGGAGCGAGGAGCTGCTATTTAAAAGGATAAGTGAGGAAAACTTAATGTTACAGTTTAGTGCTACTTTGTTGAGTGTATTCTCCTCCTGTCCTCCTCCCCTTTCCTGATCATTCCCAATACCCTGCTGTTGCTTAAAGGAAAACAGGAATTCTACTGTACAGGAAGAGCTTTATCAGCACCACATGAAGGCAGGCAAGAGATGGAATTTCCTCTGGCAGAAAAGGAGAGCAAGAACACATGAAACAGATCAGACTAGGGGCTGGACCTGCATTACTTGTCACCTGTAAGTGACAACTTAAATCAAGCGCATTATAATAATTCAACAACAAAACAAACAAAAAAATCCCCCCTCAAAAAAAAAATTATTGCTTCTTAGGTTTGATTGTGTTTTAAATCTGCATTGTGAAATAACACTAGACTATTAAAGCACGAGGAGATCCTGAAAGCAGCAAGTGTCAAGTTTGGATAAATTCTTTGAGCAGGACTGATTCTGACCTCATCTACCCCGACGTGTAGTGGGAAAAAGTTCAACAAAATCAACTGATTTACCCATTGTAAAATTCAGTGTAAGTGTGATTGGAATCAGGTCCCAAAATATATATATTGAAACATCTCAAAGTAATCTGCTAGCACTGATTAGTACCACATGCTCTATAGCAAGGCAAAATAGAACTGCCAAATAATGGCTTGCTCCAATACCCAGTAACATGTATCTAACGTGCCTGACCCAGATCGCAGCAGAGACAAAGGGAAGAGTCCATGACTTCAAAAAGTTCCCAGTAAAGCCCTAGGTGACCAAAGGGTAAGAAAGATCCAAATTCCCTTCACCTTACACAGACACACACATGCACCCAGGTACGTGGTCCCACAGCAGGAAGATACAAGCAAAATCAGAAGACAGGCCAGGATCTGAAACTCACCTAACCTATCAGCACAACAGACAGCATGACAGCACTTATCGCACAAAACCACCACCCCTCCAAAACCCAGAAGACTGATCTACTTTTCCTCACACAGAACTGCAACAGGAAAAAAACCCACCAAGCAATAGCATTTTATATTCATTGAGGTTGTTGTATTAATTAGGTCTCAGAAATCACTATTAATACTGTAACCCCCCACAATTTCATTTAAAACAAACAAAACAAACATTTTACCATCATTTTACAGAGTCAGGTGGAAAGAAACACAAAAAGAAAGATGAGAAGTCTTGAAAGTTCAAGCAGCCCAGATGTTATTAAAAAAAAAAAAATGTTGAAAATAAGGTTAGCAAAAAGTTCAGATAGAAATAAAATGCAAAAATTGAGCAAGTTTCTTTACAGCCTGGATTAAAACACAGTTGTGCCTATGAGCTGCTCTTTTTATCTCTGAGTTAGGAAGCCACTCAAATAGCTTCAAGCTGAAGGCAAATAGCAGACAGGAGCTCTTCAGCCCTCTGCAGCCTCTTAGCGTCAGCTGTTTGCCGGATGGTAATCAGATAAAGAGCTAGAAGAAATACATGAAAAAGGAAAGAAACAATAGCATAGCATGAGTTTAGCCCTCCAACAACATCAGGCTGGAACCTTCTTTTAGAAAATGTAATAATTGCAACGTGTTCACCTAGGCTAAACTTTTCAAGGGAACACAGTGAGTTATGTTAATTTTATGCACTGCAGGCTCTCTTAAGCTGGCTCCTGTTGGAGCTCCTTATCACACATATGAAAATTACAATAATTAACTGGTAACACCTCAGCTATGTTTTAAGGCAAATGTCATCCAAAACCTATCATACAGTATTTCAAAAGCTAGACCAGCCTTTCTGTTTCAAAACCTTAACGATTTGGAAAGGATCACTGAATAAGACTTCCCCCAGCTGAAAACACTTGCTGTCTCTACCAGGCTGAGTTGTTCTTGACCTCAGTTTGTAGATCCTGTTTTAGAAAGACAGACTGTATTGATTGGGAATTCAATGTATTTCTTGTGACACAGTTTCCTTGAGGAAGCAATTTGGCAGAATTTTGTTGAAGGACAGAAATAATAAGATGGGATATTTACAAGACGCGACAGTAGGATGTCGGAGGAATTTGAAAGGGAGGGAAATAGCTAGGTTTTAATGTTATAAAAAATGAGAAATAACTCTAGGGGTGGAGTTTACAGGCTCATAAAAAGGCAGCGTTCTTTTGCTTTGGACTAAGATCATTGTACGTGTCAGTGAACTTCTCTTTTTCTCCCCCAGAGTGTTTCCAACTTTGCATCCCTCAAGAAAAACTTCTTGGCCAAATGCCTAATTATAAGTAGTTATTTTATGTATGTTTTCACAAAAAAAAATGGGACCAAATGACACATCTAAAGTGTACTTCACTGGAAACACTTTATCAGTATAGTTTATGTAGCTAAAGAGATCCTGATCTAAAGCCTGCTAACATTAATTGCAATTTTTCTATTAATTTCAATGAAATTTGTATTAAGCTATTACACTGTAAAGAAAAACATAAAACTAGATAAATTACACAAATCGTTAGCATGGCTTCTCATACCTTCTTGCAAGTTTAGTAATACACTTTGCAGAAACACGTTGAAGAGTGTGGATGATGTCTGCCAAAATGCAATTACCTGTTTTGTGTGCATGCTATAAAATTTTCACACACATATAACCTAAACTAACGCCAGATACCATAGAAGGTAAACAGCACACATGTATCTATTCCCAGTAGTTTTAATAATTGGGAGTCAAATATGGTGCTCCTCTTGCTCTTACCTAATTGTGTTAAAGAGCAGTGTTACCAGGAGAAAAGCAGTGAATACTGAGTAGAGCACAATAGAAGGAGATGGAAAATAGATACAAGAAGCTAGGTCTCCAGGGGCAGTATTTTCTATTTGCTGGGCTACAGACTCGCAGCTGATAATGCAAGTTGTAATTAATATAAAAGCAGGAGACAATATGGGGAAAGCTTGTACTAGCAGGGCCACAGGAGATCACTCCGCTGCTATCCACTGTTTCTCATTTACACACACAGCCTTCCCTAGAAAACACAATTTTGCCAGTGTTTTTTCCCTTGAAAGTTAAAAAAAAAATTGATTTAGCACCACCATTGAATTTTGCTAAATCCAGAAAAGAGCAGCAGAAAGGACAAGGGTCTCCTGGTATACAAAGCAAATCTGACACGTTACTCTCTTGTCGATGCTGCAAATCTGGTGGAAACTGTAAGAGTTTTTAACTGCTACAGGATTTCTTGAACAGAGATGTTGTAACGGAGAAATTTGATATAGGATAACCTTCTGTTAAATTGCAATTCTTACTTTGTATGCCCAGAATTTCCACTGGGCAAAGACTGGCTGATTTTTTGTGAGTGTATGTAGTCCCGCTAGGGCTGATTCTGATCTCACACTGCTTTTTATGGTGATATTAAAGACTCAATTAACCATAAGGAATTTGCTTCTTATTTATAACTGGGAAGTAAAATCCATCAGGCCAGCTGATACCCGTGTGAGTAAGCTGAGCAGGATTTGGCTCACAGACGTTAACTGAAGTTTTAAGTATAGAACTGTGGCAGGATCAGGCCCTTACATTTTATCAGATGAAATGGACAAAACCATTGATCTTGCAGCAACAAATAAAACAAAACTTACTTTCATAAAAGAAACTACAGTGGTTATAGAGCTCGTTCTTTGTGAAGATGGTTGGACTCAAAGGTCTGGAGGTTGGTCTGGTAAATTAATTTTGCAAACACAAAACTGAGCTGAACTACTGATACGGATGGCATTCCCCCCCCCAAATATAAGCCAAATCCTGCTCGCCTTGTTCTTACAAGTAGCACCTGTAAACACAGTGGAACGACTGACATGATTGATACCACAAAAATCTGTATCTAGGTACCACCGTACATCAAAAGACGATATACTATGCTGGACATAGAAACCTATACACATACATGTACGTGTGTTTCTGTGTGTGCCTCTGTGTGCATCTGTGTCTGTCCGTGTTTTGTATGTATAAAGTTCAGGATGGTATCTTAGAGACTGTTGTGGAATGCAGTAATAATAAACTTACTATGTGAAGAAACTTTCAATAAGTAAATGAGCCATGAAAAACTCTAATTTGACATGATATGTATGTTTTCTAAAAAAAGACTACTCCTGGTATTACTGAGGTTAATTTTCTTACAGATGCGTATTTAATATGATAACTTTTTTGTTTCAGAATTATGCAATTTAAACAAAACACAAGGCATTGTGATCTATCAGATATTTGTGTGTGTATGCATATATATGTACAAGTTTTAATTCTTGTCCCTTGATTTTGCATTTGAGGAAAGTATCAGGAGGAATTTTTGACACTCCTAGAAAGTGGCAAAGTTCTGAAAAGCTGCGTGCTTTGTATTCTCCAATTAAGATTGAAATCAGACATGTAATCCACCTGTCAGCAGGAACTGAGACTTGAAAATTTGGGGGGTTGTTGTTTTTGTAATTGTCCTTCTACGTTATTCTGTGTGGCTACTCTTCATCTAGACTGATAGACAACTCAAACCAAAGAGGGAACACCGGCATCAAGCAGATAGTGACACACATTATCGGTTCAGTTTGAAAGAACCCAGATTAAAATTAAAACACTCAAATTTGAGCTGTAGAGTACCTTTGCAGAGTACCTCGGCCCACCAAAAAGAGGAAAAACACAACATTCTCTGCAGTCTTGGGAAGTTCCTGGCGCTCCTTGCCCCTTCAGAAAGCACAGGGCCTACCGTAAGGCCCGAAGCCTTAAGCCACATACTGAGAAATGTGGTTATTAAAGACAAACATTTGCCTTATTGTTGTGGCAGTTAGCTACTTAGTTTCCCTTCTGACACACTGCAAACAGAAAGGGCACCTGTGGGGTCTGATCCTGCGTTTCTGGCCTACTCAAAACTGCCACTAAGTTCACCAAACCATGGCGTACCTGGAGACCGCAGCATCAGGCCCCCAATTACTTCCTCATTACCCAGTGAAATCTTACCTAGAGGTTTAACCACATAACTGGAACAGATATGTATTACCCTATTTTTATTTGTTCTCATCTGCAAGACATCAGGAATTTGCATAGACCGTTCTTTGGGAAGAAATGTTAAAGAAATGTAAAATGTCTGGATGTCCAAAAGTACAAAATAAAAGCATCTCCTCATTTGAGAGCCGAAAGGTTTAATATTCAGACTAATATTTCTCTTCTACAGCTAAGGCATCGGATTTCTAATCTGTCAACAGTCCTTTATAAAAAAGAGATGTATGTATATTTCTATCCATTTTTAATTATATTTTATGAATGATGATCTGTATATTATTACCTCTCAGCTGCAAATTGACTAGAACATATAAACAAATATCAGAAAGACTGAGGCCCTGATCCTGCTCCCATGAAAGGCAGCGGAAGGAGAGCCATAAATTTCTACAGGAGAATTACTAGCCTTCAAAGTAGGTTTGTGCTAAAGGAAGAATTGTGTGGCACCAGGTGAAGCCAGGTACAAAAGAAATGTAATTAAAGTACAAAATGTTACCATGTGCTCAAAAAAGTTTAAAAATCTCCAAATTTTGCAAGCGTTACGTTTTTCAGATTTGAATAGCTTGAAAGAAAAAAAAAAAAGATTTGTTGGCAATCGCAACAGATATTTTAGGCTGAACACAGAACGCAGGATAGGGCCCAGAATGTTTATATTGAACAATAATAAATTGTCTGTGCTGGGAAACTCAACTTGAACTGCAGCTGGAAAGGTTTCTTTCCTTTTTTCTTTTCTTCCCCCCCCCCCCCAACTGATCTGGTTCAGCCAGGGCATAGCTGTAATTACCTTCTTCCCATCTACAGCTAATACCTCAGAGCAATAAAAAAATATGAGGGTGTTAAAAATTCAAACACTAATTATGGGCTGTTATATTTACTAAACACAGCAGAGTAATAACAAAAGTTTCAGCTTCTTGTGGCCAGCGCTGCACTATTTGATCTACCAAGTCCCTGGACCCTTTACACTTACTGTATTACATAACAGTTAATAGCGCACTAAAATAAAATTCGATAAACACATTTATTACCAAACACGTATATAGCACAACCGCTTACAGCTGTCTCCTTTTTCCAGCACAGGTATATCTCTGAAGGGTTCATTCCTTTGTTGATTTTGGTTTTGGTTTCCAATTAAGTTATATAAATAGTAGAGCAGTAGATTTTGAAAAGGGAAGCATGCACTATTTAAGTACTCCATTTAAAGTCTCGTGGTAAATATTGGCTAATCCTACAATTCTTTCTGTTACTTTCCCTTATGCTATGTTTTCAGGTCTAGCAAAGGAATAAAATTGAGAGCGGCCTTAGTTCCTAGTTCAGCACTGCCACTGCCACCGCTACCACCCCTCACATTCGCATTGAACACACACAGTGTAGCTTTATACCTCTTAATAAGAATAGAGGCATATGGATTTTTGGGGTGTCAAACAGCTGTCACACAGAGTCACCTCCACAAGAGAAACCTTGGCACACAACAAATTAAACTACACTTCTTTTTGGCTATCATTATTCATAGCCAATCAGTTGAAATGCTCCTAGTATTTCATGTGCAAATAAAACCATGAAGGCAAGACCCATGGATCAGAATAGTGGGCCAATACATAAAACAGAGGAAACAACATGCTGTCTCTGTCCTTCTGAAGTGGCTCATCATCACCCCTGCACCAACTTTCACCAAATGAGATCTAGCCTGAGGCTATATATTAAATATGCATATCAAAGCAAATGAAAAAATAAACCTGGAGAGTCAAATTGGACAAATTTGCATGCTTGAACTACTACATTTTCAGGTAGATGCTCACAAATGATAGCTCGTTTGTTGATAGCCTTGCGTGTTTATATTAGCCATTTTTTAAAGCTTTTCCTTCTTTATGAATAAAAGTGGATTTCTTCCTGCTGGAATCTTGTACAGTGCAAATATAAATGTGTACACACACGGTAGTTCGACTAAGCTATAAAAGAGTGTTAAAGTTTTGTTGGGAAAACAAGCTAATATACAAAAAAAAAAAAAATCCAATAAGGAGACACATTTCCCAAAACGCATGAATAAAATGTAACTATGTGATACAACTCTTCATTTCCCAGTTGGTGTTCTGGTTGCACAAATTATTGCTTCCTTTCAAAACAAATAGCAGGGGGCTAAAGTAAAAATGTTATAGCTCAAATCTCCAGGAAATAAAAGGCCTTAAATTATAATACCCAATGAAGTGGTAAACCCTAACGGGTGCAAGATAAATGGGTTGTCATATTTATTTGAGTTTGTTTTTTGGGCCACAAAAGCAAGAGGAGATTCTTCATAGGGAAGATAATAGTTATCAAATTATCAAAATGCTAACCCCCTCCACCTCTGTCCTATCATTGTGTGTGAATTTAAATATTATAATGGAGCACTGCAAATTGGCTTGAGCATTCGCCATCTGCCAGAACCCTAAACAGGCTAGTTTATCTAATCTCTTCAATATAAACATAAGCATGCTCCATTTCTACACTTCCACTTGAAACACACTCTTGTAAAGAAACTGTACTGGAGAAACATGTACTTTTTTTTTCTGTTGCTCTGAATTATACACAATGACCCCACATCTTTCAGGTTGCCACTCATTTCAATTTCTTTTCTAGTACTCTCCCAGAATACTTATGCACACGAATTTAGGGTTGTAAAGTGCCATAAAACAAATATTTTTGAAATAGTGCCATGCCTCATAGAGTTTATTATCTACGTGCGAGATAGCTGATAAGCAGAGAAACTTTCAGGAACCTCTGCATACATTTTTTTCTCTCAAAATAATAGATTAAAAATGTAAAACATCACAAAAACCTTGTCCTGCAATGTTTACCGAATACAAATGAGAAAATGAAAGCTAAGGCTTGGGTCCAAAAATATTTCCCGGGCTCTGGAACTAAGCCGTGCCAGAAGGGGGGCATTTAGAAGAATTTATTATTATTTTATTTCCCAATTCAGCTTCAACCCAGGTCTAATGTAATTATCAAATACGCACACAAACAACATGTTTTCAAGGGAGACAAAAGCTCCTAGAAAGCTCGTTCTCCTGGGCTTACAGTTACTCTTCTTAACACACTGGGAAATAAAGGCAGGCGCCTGTGCAGAAAGCATGGTTAACTTCACACCGGGTGTTAAATTAATATTTCAACCGCTAAAATATTAGACTGTATCATTTAGATTATGAGTTCAATTGAATCTAAAACTGTGTAAACCCCTTTTCCCCCCAGGGATGCGTTCCTATAAATAAACTGGAGTTCACACCCACTCTTTTTAACCAGAGCTATTCCTTCCCTTTTCTGCGGTACCAGCTGCAATCTTTCCCTTCACATCCCGAAGTCTCTCCGCGTCTACATCTTTTGAAGGATCACAAGAGCCGCTCCAAAACCCGGAAAAACAAAGGCACTCTCCTCACCACGCACACCAACGTTCAGTCCTACACACATAACACTAATTCACCAACTCCTAAAGTGTTAAAATCAACCGCTAACCTATGGTTACTCAATCATCATTCTCTCCAGCTTGCTGTAATACATTGTTAATAATTGCTTCATCAAGGTTACTGTCTTTTATTATGAAGATGCTTCAGGCGTTTGGCAATAAGTCCATATTCTGACAATAAGTTGCTATAAAGCACAAGCATTGGAAACTCTAATGTGTTAACCCTTTTTTTTTAATGCAATGTAGTATTGCCAATAATTCTCATCACTTGTCATCCCCACGAGAGGGGAGGGGGGAGCAAATCAGCAAACTTTCTCCCTAACTTTCTCATCTCTGTTTCCTTACATTGCTGCATTGATTACAGAGTTGGCAAAGAAGAAGAGAAAGCACCGATCCCCACATCAAACCGACAGTTTGCTAGCTCTCCAAGCCGCCCAGACCAGGAAACTTTACAAACCATTGCAAACTCTCTCCTTTACAGATGGAAACAGGAGGAAACTTTTGCATTTCTACAACTTTACAAAGCGAGAGGGAAGAAAGTGTAAAGACGGGATCTGACCTTGCAAGAGGTGAAAGAAGAAGAAGTAGTAGTAGTAGTAGTAGTAGTAGTAGTAGTAGTAGTAGTAGTAGTAATAATAATAATAATAATAATAATAACAATAATAATAATAATACAATAGCAGCAAAACAATGAAATCGGGGGCAGGTCCTCTAAGCAGGTTAAAGTCTTAAAAAGTGCCAAAAAGAAATCAGAAGGACTTACATGATCAGCTAAATTTGTGGAAGATCCTGAGAGTTCTTCGTGGTCTGATTTGGAGCTGCCATCCCTTTCATCAATAACGAGGTCTATTGGCATTTTTCCTTTCAAACAGCTAATGTACCGATGGCAGAAGTTATCGCACAACTCATGAACCTGAAAACAGTAACAAGAATCATAACATCAATAATTGCAAAATATCGGTTTGCAACTTTTTTTTTTTTTGGTAGCAAGAACAACCCTCTGATCTACTCCACAAGTAACTCTAATTAAGGGGCACAATAGTTGCAGGCAAGGAAACAATAGAGAAATTGTTGCAGCACATATTATTCTCTAGAGACTTGCCGCAGCAACAAGTTAGAGAGAGAGAGATAGTGGGCTCAGTCTGGTGTGCAGAGGAAAATCCGATGTGATGATAACATCAGAACAGTGGGAGCTGGACCCAGGCGGTATCTCTGGAGCATACACAGCCCAGACAGGTACAACTAGTCACTCGGGACGGGATCGGTTCAAACCGGGGCTAAAAAAAGGTCTGTGTGGCCAGTAAAACGAAGCTGCTCGCTAAGGCTGTGGGAAGAGCCGTTCTCGTCCCAGGGCACAGCCCCCTCCCCACGCCGCGCTGGGCCCCCTGCCTCTTCCAAACATTTAGTGCTTGCTTGGGGTTAATATGCCTGCCAGAGCTGGAGAAAGGCAGGAGTGCTTTCATTTCTTTTCTTGTTAAACATATTGTTTCCGAGTCGGGAAAAGAGCTTCTACTGAGGGAAGGGGTAAGAAGGATGGAAGGGGTTTAATTATACTAAAGATTGAAATTACACTGAAAAAAAAAAAAAAAAATGCCGGGCTGGGCTGGGCATGGCTGTCGGGTGTCACATGCTCTTATGGCACAGGTTACAGTGTCACCCTGCGTTTCCCCTATCTCCTCTGGCCATGTTTACAAGTCATCCCAAACACTCGGGGGGAAGGGCAAGGGGGACAGCGGGGACAGGGAGGGAATGGCTTGCCCCCCGCCCGTCGCCTCCGTGGCTCTTACCTTTTCTAATTCCAAAAGGTGAAACCTTAGTACTTGTATTGCTTGGATCATCTGCAAGAAAGTTTTGAGCAAGGGGTTATGTGGGAGACGGGAGCACGGGGGCTGTGCATTGCTGCGAGCCCGAGTGGACGAGGGGGAGAAGGGGATTGTCAGGGCGCGCAGTCATTATCCAGGATTTTAGCTCATTGGTCACGCTTGAACAATTTTGATCAACTTTAGCTTAAGCACTTGATTTTTATCATATTTATTCCAGGAGCGGTGATGAGCGCTTTATTACCGCGATCTTGGAGAAAAACTCTTCCTGCTCTCCTCGCTCCCTCCCCGCACCCCGGCCCTCATCCCTGAGGGTCCGCAGAGAAGTCAAACACACACTCCCACCCCCCCACCGCCCGCAGGAGAAAGGGGAGGGGGGAAAGGATGAATAGTTTGGCATCTTCTTTACAAGCGGATTTAGGCACTTTGAATATTGAAATCGTTCACATTAGCAAAAGAATTACGTTAGAAATCTCCAGCTCCCCCTTCTTAAGCAGTTATTTCCCTCACTTTAGCTTCCCGTGGCTTTCAAACACAGCTTTGCGATGCACTGGGCTCGAGAGTTTGCCCCGGCTCACTTTAAGAGTGCAGCTCTTTGAAGCCTCTTGACGGCCGCTTTCCAGCCCCCGGCTCGCCCCCTCCCCGGCCCGCGTAGCCTGGGTGCTGGCCCGGCGGCCGCCCCGCCGCCCCGCACGGCGGAGGGCGCTTGCCGGCAGCTGGCAGTGGGGTGGGGAAGGGCAGGAGCGGAGCGGGGCAGAGGGGTGAGCAGGCCTTACCAAATTGTCCAACTCTGGATTTGAAGAAAAAAGTGGTTTTTCAGCGCGGACCTGCGAGAAGAAGGAAAAGCGGCGTGAATTACAACTTCTCTCCTCAGCCCTGCAACCGAATCACTCGAAGGGGGAAAAAAAAAACCAACCCTGTGACAAAACGGGCCGGGGCAGGTCAGACCAAAACCCAGCTGGACGCCCCGGAGTCGCCCGTGCTGTGAGCAGGAGCCCGCTCTGCTCCCGCCAGCCCCGTGCCGAGCTGGCCGCCCTTGCCACAGGAGCCCTCTCTGTTTGATCTGCCTGGCCCCCGCTCCCTCTGCCTCCAAAACTCGGCCACAGTTACAGTTCCCTCTCATTAATGCGGGAGGGCGAGGGCCGGGAGTCTCAGCCCGGCAGCGCGGGGGGGCTCCCGGCGGAGGAGGGTGAGGGCCAGCCGGACCGGCACCCCCGTCGCTGCCTCTCGCCCCCCCGGCGGCCGGAGAGGGGGCACCGGGGGGGGGGGGGGTGGCGGGGGGGGCTGCCCCCTGCCAGCGCCCGGCTGTGTGGGTCGCGGAGCTGAGGAGGTGGCGGGAGCGCTGGGAAGGGCCGGGGGCGGGGGGAGAGGCGCCGGACCTGTTTGGCGAAGACGGCGATGTCCTCGTTGAAGGAGTCGGAGGAGCAGACGTCCCCGCCGGCCACGCCGGGCTCCCGGGGCGTGCAGGTCGCCAGCTCGCACTTCTCAAAGACCAGAGCTAAGAGGGGGAACAACGGGTGCCTACCGGGCAGTGGCACACAAAGAGAGGGGAGGGGGTGGGGGAGAGGGGGAAAGAAGAGCTCTAATCAACAAGTATTTTTTTTTAAATGCACGGACACACAGACACGGACACGCGGACGCAGCCACGCTCTGCAGCCTCGCAGTGTTGCTTCGGGCAGAGCAAGGGAGAACAACATTTTGAAATAAAAATGCGGGTTTTGGTGTCGTGGTGGTTTTTTTTCTTTCCTTTTGAAATTGCAATGCCCGAGCCGCATCCCCCGTGCAGTCCCCACAGATGAGGACAAAAGTGACCTCTCCTCCAAACGCACAAGGCACCGAACACGCTCACGCAGGCAGCAGCTCAGCTGGGAATCTTACACTTTTCGCCATAGCTTAAAATAACGCGAAACCTGGAAGATCCCATCCCTACCCTCCAGCTATGACCTAAAATGAGAAGCACGGCTAGGCAAACTGCAAACTACTTAATACGTAATTTTATTTTTCAAGGGGCCTGCTAACAAAAATGTGGTGAAGTTTCCTGGCTTAGGAAGCACACCCAAGTAAAATACCAGCTGTCCAGATAAGTGAGCTGGGGAGGGGGCGGAGGGAGGGAGCACTTCGCGAAATATTTTCCCATAGTTGGTGTAGTCAGAGAAAAAAAAATATTTTATCTGCGTGCTAAGTAGTAAGCATGCATTTGTCTCTTTTCCCCTTTGGTGCCCGATCAAGGCCCCACACTCTGTCATAGATGTTACTATCTCTCCTTTTAGGATCATTTAGTATTTTTTCTAAAAGGCACTGAAGGGAATCGGTGTCATTCCCCCCAAGCAATGCCCTGGCACAGGCTTGAGTTTTGTTGGGTACGTCTTTCTTTTTCCTCATGTCCTTTCTTTCCTAAATAGAAAACTCAGCTCAGTGCCCCCAATGTATTTATTTCTTCTGTCTCAGGGAAGAGCTGCTTGCGAGAAGCGAATCCCTTTTATTCTTACTACCTTCCGCGATGCGAATAGCTCTTTATTTACAGTGTCGGAAGAGTGTTATTATTGCACGAAGGAGAACACCAGAACAACCCTTCTCCGACTAAAATCCAGAGCAAGGAGAGCCACCTCTCCCGTCTGAACTCCTAACTGGGGCCTTTCCGAGAAAGACAAAAAACCCACGGGAAAAAAAAAAATAAAAGGAAAATAAAAAGAAAAAAAGAAAAAAGAAAAACAGAAAGACAAGGCAACAACACCTCCCCCCAGTCCATCCTCTCTCCCCGAGAGCTCTGTTTTTCCAGGACCCGTTTCCCCTGGGTGCTGGCACCTCAGCTATGGGTCAGGCTGGGATTGTACTCGCCCTGAAATTGCCGGCAGTGGCAGTGCCACCGCGCGGGTCTCCCTCCGGAGCGGGCGACTGGGGGCTCCCCGGCCGCCGCCCTCCCGCCGGGGCTTCCCCCGGCTCCGCTCCGGGCTTCGGCTGGCCGCTGCCGCCGCCCGCCGCCGCGGCCCCGCGGGAGCCCCCGCCGCCCGCCCGCCCCGCTCCTGCCCTCGCCGCTCCGCGGGCACCGGCGCTGCGGAGCCGGGCCATGGCGCCGGGCGGCCCGGCGGCACCTACCCGTAGATCGCATCCTTGTCCCGCTTCAGGGCGTCGTTGACAGCGGAGCCCATGCTGGCCGGCATGACATTGGGGTGCGGGGCGTGGGCGCCGTAGTGCTGTCCGGCGTGGAGCGGCGGCCCATGGTTGAGGTGGTGCACCGGGGGGATCGGCCGGGGGGCGTGGGGGTCCCCGTACATGGACGCCGGCACCCCTACTCCGTCCATCCCGCCGTAATGGGGCAGCTCATCGTACTGTCAAAACACGGGCCGGAAGAGAAGAAAGAAAGAGAAAGAGGGGAAGAGAGAGAGAGAGAGAGAGAGAGGAATAAAAAAACAAACAAACAACAACAACAAAAGTCAGAAGAGAGTAAAGCACCCGGACAGACACAAACAGAGCAAAACAAAACAAGAACAGCCACAACAGAGAGAGAAATGTGCAAAATGAAAATCAACTGGGATCGGGAGCAGAGGCTGGAGAGGCTGAAGGAGGAGTGGGGGTGCGGGGAGAGGCAAAGGGGGAAAGTGTGTGTGCCTGCCTGTGTGTGCGGGGGGAGATGGTCCTCTTCAGCTCGGGCAGGAGAAACCCTAACAAGGAAACGGGGATGAAAAGGAAGGAAACGGAGGAGAGAAACTAGAGTTACTCGGCATTAGAAAGGAAGGACAAAAAAATAAAATATAAATGAATAAACAAGCAGAATCAAAAGCAACTGTATAAATAAATCAACACTGGGAAGGAGAGAGGAAAGGTAGGGTGCATCGGAGGGGGGGGAGGGAGATAAAGGGGGAAAATAATCTGAAAGTTACCAGAAACATTATTTAGTAGCAATTCCCCTTGTCCTTGTCAAAGCCAGAGACAAAAAAAAAAAAAAAAGCAGCTATATGTGTATACATATATATACGTTCGTATATACACAGACACACATATGTATTTCTTAGTCTTTCCTAGGCAGCGGCAGTAACGGCGGCGGCAGCAGCAGCAGCAGCAGCAGCAGCAAGCTTTCCCCTGTGAAACCCGTGCTACTGAGCAGGCAGAGAGCAGGGAAATCGCGCTGCTGGGGGAAAAGCTAGAGAGGAAAAAAGCGTGGAACAATTGCAGAGAGAGGCACACACAGGGAGACACTCACGCACACACACAAAAAGCTAGTGAATAATTTTTGCTGCTATTTTTTAATAGTGGCCGCCATCATCATCAGCAACAGAGGAGAGCAAATCGGACAGGCCCCTCTTAAGAGAGGATTTATATATAGGTAAGTGTTGGAGATTTAAACCTACCCTTTGCGCCATCAGTCTGCGCTCCAATAAACTCCTGGATGTGTCGTATATTTAATATCCCAGTCCAGCAAAGAAAGTGATTTAGAGTGAAGAAGATTCCTTTTTTTTTTTTTTTTTTGCAACCCACTTATAGACTTCTCCTATCCTCCAATATGGGTAAATAATAATAACAACAACAACAATAACAACAACAATAATATATAAAAAACAGTCAAGAACCACGATGAGTTTCTGTGTTTTCTTCTTTTTTCTCTCTCTTTCTCTCTTTCCTTTTTCTCTCTCTCTTTTTCCTTTTTTCTTTCTCTACGCAAAAAAAAAAAAAAAAAAAAAAATTGTCAAGCCCCCAAACTGAAGGTTACGATCGGCCCGTCAGCAACCCACATGTAACCAAACTGTCGTGTCTCATGGCTTTTTGCCACTCCAGCTGTCAATCAAAGCCAGGGAATGTCAAGGTAGTGAATGAATGATGGTTGATGATGATGAAGAAGAGAGGAGGAATCTTTTTAACCCCGGTTTCTTCTTCCAGTAACTCCGCGCTCGGGTTTTGCCTTTTAGGATCGCTATAGGGTTGGTTGTTTTTTTTTTTTTTAAGTACTGTGAAGGGGGGTGGGGAAAGATGCGAAGAAAAATGGAATAGTTTGCAAAGCCCGGACTTCCCCCTCTCTCCTTTTTTTTTTTTTTTTTTTTTTTCCCCTGCCGGCAGGTATTTTGTCTCCCTCTCTCCCTGGCTCTCTGAGATGAGTGAGTGTCAGTGAGTGCTGGCAGGTTGGCTGCTGGCTGCCTTATAGAAGAGGCTCAGTTTTGCGGCGCTGATCGGCGGGAGAATGAAGTGACGGAACCCGGAAGTAGTGGTGGCCATAGCCAGTCCTGCAGCGCGGCGGCGGCGGCGGCGGGGAGCGGCGGCGGCGGCGGGGAGCGGCGGCGGCGGCGGCGGGGCGCGGCGGGGCGCGGGGCGCGGGGCGCGGGCGGCGGGGCGCCCCAGCCGGCAGAGCGCCGGGGATGCGCAGCGCGCCGGCGGGGCGGCCGCGGCGCCGCGCGGGGGGAGCCGCGCAGCAGCCCCTGCCCCGAGCGAAGCAACGCGTGTAGGAAGGAGCGAGCGAGCGTGCGAGAGAGAGGGAGGGAGGGAGGGAGCGCGGGAGGGAGGGAGGGAGCGAGGGAGGGAGGGAGGAAGGACGGGGAGAGTGCGTGTGTGCGAGAGGGGGGAGAGGCAGGGGAAAACTGCGGAGAGCGAGAAGAAAAGTGCGATAGAAGCCCAGCCCCGGGTTGGTTTGCGCTAGATTATTTTAGCAACAAAATACCTTCCGATTAACCGCGACGGTTAGCGTCTGATTTATGCGCTGAGTTATTTATTTAAATCGCCGGCTATCGCCGTTGCCGCGAACGGTTCGCGAGTCCGGGGGCACGGAGAGCTGCAGCGCACGGGGGGGCCGCGCAAAGTTGATCTTCCCCGGGAAGCCAGCCTGCTCCGGCCGAGTACTCGCGTCTCCGCCAGCATGTTATGTTGCAAGTGTGGTTTCTTTCCTCTGACAATTCATTGTGCTTTTCTAAAAATTAATTTTCCAGGGCATGAAGAGAACGCCTCATGCAAACCGTGTTTGGCACCGCTCTTCACTAAGTGATCGCTGCTATCAAGCACGCTGTGGATGTCTTGGGGGGGGGGTTGGGGAACGCGGGGGGGAAGAGGGGGAAATCCCTTTTAGTTTTGCGATTAGGCTGCCAGGCTTTGAAAAGGGCTTAAAAACAAAGTCATGCTCAGCCTTTTGTCGGAGAGATCCAGATGTTATGTAGATTTTTTGTTTGCATGTTCATTTTGAGCGGATCCGGCGGCGAGCGCTGTATTTACGTGTGTGTGTTGCTGGACTTTGCCGTATATCGACGTTGCGCTTGTGGAATGTATGCTGAAGTATTAGCTCGGTAATGCCTTCTAATGGTAGTGCTAATTACAGTGGGGTTATTTGGCAAATTAAGTGAGATGATGCACCCCCCACCCTTGAGCACCAAATGAACTTTTCCAAACACACACGCACACGCACACACACACGCGTTAATTTTGGTGTGTTTCTCTCGCCCAATCACTTTGCTGGAGCTAAAACATGCCTTACCTCAGAACAGTCAATTACCAGAGCTACCCGGGATCATCAATCATGGGGGATGCTTGAAGTTTAGGGGAGGAGCGATGGTCAAACTATCGATTGCTGCAGTTTTGTCCTCCCCAACCCCCTACCCTCGTTCACGGTCCCCTGCACATAAAATCTAAACCAGACTATCCCGTTAATAGTGGGATTTATCAATGATTATGTACCCGGTTGTGAATGTGGCCTCATACATAGATGGCTTTTAAAAATACACGGCAGAAAAATGTTATTTATTCAGTTAGGGTTTGGTTTGGTTTGGTTTGCTTTTCGTGATGATGACGATGATTTTAAGATTTTTTTTTTTTTTTTTAAACTTTAAGAAAATGACTCAGGGGGTAGTTATAGATATCTGGCCTGATTTTAATAGGCGTAGGGAATGAGCTCCAGAGGTCAATAAACCCCTCCAAAATGATGAATGATTGAGTACCTGTGATGATGATAGTGATTACCGGAGCAATTAAACAGTTTGATTAAATGAGCCATCATAACAATGATGTCTGCGGGAAATCAGCCCTCACATATAAAGAAAGATAGCGTGGAGGGCTGACAAACGCCAGTGGGCATTCTTGCGTGTTCCGATAGCGCCGAGCCCTGCAGAGCAGGGCTGTATTTACAAATATAGGGGGAATATGGAGAAAAGTCCCTCTCCTACTTATAGCCAGATTTGCACCCTGCTTAAAACCCGCCAGCAGCCGGAGAGCAGACCCGGGTTTTTCTTTTTCCTAGAGGATCTCCACCAAGATTAAAGCTAGTCCTAAGAGCAACCGAATTGCTGTGACTGACTTTCACGGGACTGTAAAAGAGAGGTGAGTAAAAAAGCCCTTAGTATGTAGATCTCTTTCAAGCAGTGGTTAAGTCGATTCATTTCGCAGGGAAAAATCCAGTCGTCTTGTGCAGTATTTTATACTCTGTCGTATAAATCGGTAACGTAATTCAAGATATTCATGGTAATGAATGCTTGGCTAATCCTTTGGGTGCGCGGAGACCTACAGAGCAGTAGGTTATGCAAATCCTTTCCTACTTTTACAACTGTAGTTTTCTAACAGATTTTTTTAAAAGATCTAGTCATCGGTGAATGCTATTTGGTTTCGCTCCCCCTTTCCCCAAAGATGCCAGATTTCTAAACTTGCGTGGAAACATTTGATTGTGATACAGCCCTTACAGCCGGCTTAGAGGACGTGGTTTAAATATTTGTAGCTTCCAAACTTGTTTTATAACCGAGGCAGTGCAAACCCGGAGCCTTGCCTCTCGAGATATACAAGTGTGTCTCATTTCAAATAGTTTCGGTATCACCAAAGAAGAGGTCTTTACTTGTAATGTGGCCGTGCAAAAGTAATCTAGCTCCATTGAAGGCTCCAAGTATTTGTTCAGACCTCAAGCTGTGGGAGAAGTTCATCAGTTTTCTTCTCAAAAAGAAGTTTTTAGATGACTTGACTCCCATAGAAGAAAGCGCTTCATTGCTTAGGACATAATTTTAGACCTGAATTTTTTTTCATAATTCTGTTTTTCACAGAAATCCCTGTAGATCTCGGTTCTCTTGACTAAGAAATTGTTAGAAAGCAATCTAAAATCAAAGCTGCAAAAAAAGCAGCCAAAGATTTTTGCAGTGTTCAATGCTGCTCCTTTCACTTGTTCCTTTTTTTTTTTTTTTTTTTTCCTTTTTCCCCTCCTAAACTAATTAACCCCCTGCGTTGGCTCGCCCTGCTGTGCATGTGTGTAATCTGGGACAGGGACCAACTTTTAAAAATTATTTTAACTTGATAGAAAGTGAAATTTCATATGGTAAGTGAAGGGCTTTCATGTTCCTCCTGTGTCTTTTTTTCCCCGTGAAAAGAGTTGAAGCCTTTTTCCTCTTCCCTATCCCAGTGGATTAAAGCACACAGAGAACATGGTTTATAAAGCGCTACAGTTTAGCCATTAAAAGGGAATCTCAATTTAGCGCCCTTAAGTGAAAGTACTCAGCTATTAACAAAGATGCTGTTGGGAACTCGGAGGAAAATGGGATACATGCGTGCAGGGGGTGGGGGCTTCCACATTCTTAGGTCATTTTTTATTTACTTTTTTTTTCCCCAGCCTGGTGACATATTTCTTTTAAAACACAGTAATTCGGGAAAATTAAATTGGCTAATTTCCATTTCTCGTGCATCACTTTCACAGCGAAGGCTGTTTCCAGGAAAAGTGTGAGAGAGGAGTCGGTAGGGTGGGGGTGGGGGTGTTTGGTTTTTTTTTTTTTTGTCCTTTTTTTTTTTTTTTTTTTTTTTCCTAGATCAGCTCAAAAGTCCAAAGAGAAATGAGGTGTCCGGTATGGAAGTGCATCTCAGTCAACAGCCAGCTCCTTTTGCCGAGGCTGGAAATGGTTTTAACAGGCGGTAAAATTTCATCTTGTGGTGTCAAATTGGGGTCAGTTTGGGGTTAGCGCTCTCAGTGTCCGAGCAGGAGCTGTCCAGCTGTGTGGGGATTCATTAAGGGCAAAAGATCCGTTTCAAGAAAAACAATACAAAGACAATCAGAGGGCTAAAGATCCTCTTCAAATCGCATTTTACAAGTGCACCAGAACAAATATGGACGCTGAAACCTATTCCCTTCAAACTCCCAAATCGGCTTCTTAGCCCTTGGAGGGAGTGAGAGAGAAAATCCTCTAAAACTTAAGAAGAGTCTGTTTTCAATCAGCCTTTCCGAAGTGTGGCATCTTAGTCCTTTGCTGGCTTTGAGACATGCCTCTCTCCCTCGCTCGCTCCCTCTCTCTCTCTCTTTTTCCACAGCCTCGCAAAAGCGGATGGCACAACAGGTAATATTTCAGATTTCAAGAATATATCCCACCAGGGATCTTAAACCACTGTTTTGTACGCGGGTGTGCGCCTAGCGCAAGATTTAATGCAAATAGAAAGTTTTTTGGGGGGAACAAGGCATGCTTGCACGAAATCCTATTGGACCCCTTTGGAAATTTTCTGCACTCCTTGTAGGCGATGCTCCGATCTGGTGGGTAATTTAGGCTGGATTTACTTTACGGTTCCTAGCATTTGTGGAAAGCACCTATTGCTAATCTGGTTTATTAAATTCGCGTGGTTTAAATCCTCTTAGTGTCCCTACATCTGTTAGAACAATTGACGCCTTGCTACAGGGACAAATAACTTGAACCTTAATCTTGTTTGTAACTTTATTCAATGTTTGTTTATTTGTGCGCTGAGTTCAAGTATTTTTGGATGATGCCATTGTGTTCGGAAACACACAGGCTGCATTTGCAGGCAAAACGCCCCATGGACGGGCTGAGGATATCGCGGAACGGGATGAAAAATTTTGCATATTTGAACTGGCATTTTATCTTGAACTATCGTTCTAGGAAACGTGTCATATTTAATGAAGAAAGCAATCCGCCTGTTAAAATGTGGCTGCGGGATTACATCACCGCGACCCCGTAGTAAAATCCACGGGAATTTTTCTTTTTGTTTTGCTCGCAAGGCAAAGTGTGGGGTGTAAATGCACCTTTTCCTTTTTATAATCAGGATTATGCCACAGTTCAAACTCCTACCCGCTCTTTACCACACTTTCCTTTGCCTTTACGGTTGGTTCTTACAACTTGAGTCACTTTTTATTCGTCTCAACCCACTTTGATTCGCCTCCGACTTCCCGCAGCTGCAGGACTTTCGAGGTCCCACCTCGGGTGCCCCTGTGAAATCATGCACATTTCAGCTTCTGCAGATCACTGGGTTCATTTACCTCCTCACCCCGATGCCCCCCGCCTGCCGGTAGTGTACTTCGCTTTTCAGCAATCTATTATTTTTCGAAAATCCTTCCAGTCCAGAAAGTCAATGGTAGCCCATCATGGTGAACTTTTCTTGACCTCGACTGCGGTGTGACTGAGATCTTTGGGAGCTGGATTAGGAGGAGGTTCATTTACTTACCTGTTAACTTCCCTTTTAACTCTCTTTCTTCCACCCCTCCTCCCTTTTTTTAAAGGAAAAAAAACCCCAATAACAAAGCCCCTCCACGAAGCAGGAACGATCCGGGGTCCTTCTCCCTTCCCGATCCCCCGTCCCCCCGGGCTGCAGGCTCTAACCCACCGCTGGCGGGACGCCCCCCGCGTCCGGGCCGCCCCTCCCGCCGCCGCCGGCGCCCTCCGCAGCGCTCTAGCGCTACCTGGCGGGGCTCCAGCACCATCCCGCCGCGCCGCCCACGCCCACGCGGGGACCGGCCTGCCGCGCGGCGCGGGGCAGCGCGGAGCCCCCCGCGCGGGACACGGGGCGCGGAGCGGCGCGGGGCCCCCCCCGCGCGGGACACGGAGCGCGGAGCCCGGCCGGCGCGGAGCGGAGCGGACCCCTGTCCCCGGCTCCGCGCCTCCGCCTCCCGCGGGACTTTGGGCGCTTGGTCCGGTGTGCCCCCCTCCCCGCACCCCGTCCCACCGGGCGGGCTGTGGGGCGAGGCCGCGGTGGGAAGGGGCACAGAGGTGACCCCCGTCGGGTTTGTCCGGCTTATCTCACTCGGGTGCGTGTGAAGCGCTGATGTCAGGCGAGAGCTGAGCTTTTTCTTTATGTCTTAGGCTGGGAGGTTTGTAAAAGTGAAGACCATTAAGAGCCAACGCGCGTATTTCCATCATAAACCAGAAAGAGAAAAATACCTGTCAGGGCTTCCCACTAACGCCGTGCAGGCTGCTTCCACCAGGGTAGTTAAAAATCTAGTTTGCATTTGTTCGAGGAAGCCCGAAGCATTAACAAAATCCATCTTTCCAATGTGACATCCTAACAAAAAGGACAGTTAGGGCAAACTAAATCGCTTTAGTGCAGTATCAGAGCTTCCGAGAAGGCTCCAAACTCTGCCCAGAGCTCTCTGTTCTCGCTCACTCAAAATACTCACTTTTGTTCTCCAGCTGCTCTAGAAGAGGAGCGCTCGCATTTTCACATTAGGCTTCTCGGTCCGGAGAGAACAATATCCTCCTACCTCTTTTGAAATGATACGGAGACTCTCACAACACACAGGCGATCACTCGAAGCACGAATCTCCCTTTTTTTTTTTTTTTTTTTTTGTAAGAGCTGCTCGGCCCATTGTTTGAACTGGGATTCAGCGCGCAGCCCAAAGAGAAAAGGAAAAAATAAAAAAAAAAAGTCTTAGGAACCCGGTTTGCTATTGCATAGAGAAAGAGCTGACAAAATATTACAGAGTGTTTCCTAGAAGTACGTGATGAGAGCCGGCGGTGTGTTCTCGAAAGAGAGGTGTGGGGTTTTTTTTTTTCCCCCTAAAAGATGGTGATCGCCTTTGTACGTCTTTCTTTTGATCCCACAAAGAGAATGCAATATACATATATGTGTTTGCTCTCCATACAAGAAATGCAAGGGACCGTACAATGGAATATACGGCCGGTTAGTCCTCATAATGCTTACTTTTGCTGTAATTAATTGAAAACAGTTATTAGGTCGTCATTGGCAATAGCGTAAATAATTGCAGCAGATTTTTACTTAAAATTGACCGGTCACAGAGTGATAGATCGATTCGAGGTATAAAAATGATGTATCAAAACATCAATGTCGATTATTTGAAATATTGTAGTCGAATCTTTTTATTGCTTCATCGGTTAAGTGTCTGAAAGTGCTGTGTTCCAACATATATTTATGTTGTCAATACTGTCAAAACTGTCAGTTTTATTACAGTGGATTTGTAATACATTTCGGATTTGCTCATTTACATAAAATGTCCACCCCAGATACCCCTCCTTTTCCCCATCTCTGGAAATCTATGTCAGTTTAATGAAAGGATTCAGGACTCATAGCTGAAGCAAAAAAAAAAAAAAGTGGAGATACTGCTCCATTAAGTCCAATTTAAACATCCCTTTGGAAAGCTTGGGCTATTTCTAACTTGCCATAAGAGGGAATTCCCCCCACCCCCGGCCCCTCTTATTTCCCCGGTAGAATTTAAACACTTTTCTACCCTCACACCTAGGTTAAACCCTTCGGGAGAATTGAGAAACTGTACAGGGAGGCAGAGACGAGCCAAAGCACACCTGTGAATGCCGAGACCCTCCCAAAGGGAGCAACAGCCCCCCGAACCGCGCACACAGGCGCGGGGGTTTGGATTCTGCTAGAAAGGAGACAAAAGGAGCAATAAGTATGTGTGTGATAATTTCTTAACGGTTTGGAGCCCAAAGGAAAAACGCAAATGGGAAGCAGTGTTGGACATTTGATGCCCCCCCGCCCCCATTTCATCAGGGCCTGATCCGGTCCGATTATTCACTTTAACTGTAAGCTGATTTTTTATTAGCGTGGTCTCAGACACCTCTCTCTAATTTTCTCCGAGAGCCCAGCTGAGGAATGGAAAAACTCAGGAATAAATAAATCCATTTACACACTAAACTCTCTTCGATCGAGCAAACAGTGAAATTAGCCAAGTAACTTTATTCCCCACCCCACCCGTTTCGGGAGGATGAGGTTGTTTTAAAGGCGTTGGTAAAATGGAAAATGGACCTGAGGTGTGTGTGGGATTTCTTTCTTCCCCCCTTCCTCCCCCCTTCGTCCCCCCACCCGCCCACCACCCACACCCACCACCACCCCCCCCAGGGATATGTGTGTTTAAAGAGATGCTGAAGAGATTTCTGAGTTCACGGGGAAGCAGGAAAGGTTGGTTTGGGGGAACGGCAGCGCGCCTGGCAGGTATTTTAATGACCGTCCCTTCCTTCGAACACTTTCAATTTCTCTGCTTTTCATCCGGAATATCTTCCCCAGACCAAGTATGATTTCTGTTGTAATTCTTGTGTGTGTTTGTGATCACTTCTGAGGTAAACTGAGAAGTAAGCTGCGCGAAAGGAGGAAATCGCCCCTGGGGTGCTTTGTTTACTTTGGTTTGTAAAATCCTGCTAGGAGATGGTTTCCTCAGTGTGTGGCAAGTGTTTCTTCAAGAAATTCATCAGCCCTTCTACAATTACTTCGAGCTCCGAGGGAAGAGAGCTGCCATCACTTTCTCACATCCCAAGGTGTTGCATGGAGGAGAGAAGAAAAGGCTGGAGCATTTAATTATAATGGGGCGGCGGGGTGGGGGGGAACGGAGGCTGCAGAAAGCCGTCCCAAGCCTGTACCTGGGAAAGAAAAACCTACAAGGGTATATTTGGGAGACGTGTGCCATTCAGAGATGGGGAAAAGTACCCCATCTTGTGCAGTAATTAGTCTGAACAATAAACATAATTGGAATAAAATCAGTTGGAAATTCCTGCGTTTTTAATTACGTTTCATTTTGTGGTAAGCCGTAAAATTATGAATGCCTCTCAATTAAACACTATCCACTTGTAAAGCATTTAACAACAATTATTCCTTAATCAGTTGGAATGTTAGCCACAAATGATGCTGTTAAACATCAAAGGGACGCCTTAGACGTTACCTTTTAGTCATAAGTAAGAGGATTAATTTCTATAATTAGAGGGGATAAATATGTGCATAAATACATCTAATTTTTTTACACGTTCTCATCCTATCTGGGGGAGGCGAGGATCTTTGACATTGTCTGCACGTCTAGCTCTCCCCCGGCTCAGAAGAGGCGACCCCGGGAGCAGCGAGGTGAGAACACCCCTCCAGGGAGGCCCGATCCTGCGCGCCGCTCCGCGGGCGCCGGCACGCTCTCCCGCCACCACAGCGGGGTCTCGGGATCGGGTCCGTCGTGGGTACAGGGCTTCGGGGTAATTTGCAGCCCTCCTTGGCTTTTATTTACCTTTTTTTACAGCACCTGGGGTCTACCTGGCGTTTCAATTCCCTCGGGGACAATTTGCTGCCCCCAAACGAAGCTCAAGATTGGAGCTGAATACCGCAAATAAAATTAGCATGACCTTGATTACACCCTGTATGAATATCTCATTTACCTAATGACTTTATGTCACGTACGCAGAGGGTCAATTTCCTTTTAACCTTTCCCATTGCTGCAGTAAGCATTCTTTTATAATCAATGGCTGTTTGAATAATCAATTCACATTTTATGATCCCTGACAAACTCAATATACGTGTGCCTTGTTTCAGCAAAGCAGCCGGCCCCTCTCCGCGCCGTTTTCACGTCCGAAGAGTTTGCGGCGGGGTTTCCCGGCTCCCCGGGGAGCCGCCCGGGGCCGCGCAAGCCAGCCGCTGCCGCGCTCCGCGGGAGGCTGCGGGCCGCTGCGCCGCTCGCCCGGCCTCCCCGCTCCGCCGCCGCGGCTGCCTGCGCGCAGAGCCCCGGCGGGAAGCCGTGCCGCCCGGGAGGATGCGCCCCAGCACGGAGGCGCAGGCTCAGGGACCCGCGGCGGCGGGCGGCAGCCCCCTGCAGCTCTCTAGCGCTGGACGTGCGCTTTCGCATGTTTTTCCAACTGCTCAACCCAAAATACGCGGATTTCCCGCTCCCCCGCCCCATCGCGCCCACTCCCCTTCCTAGGAATGTGCACAGCACAACCCAGTCGCCCGGGACCGTCCCCCCTTTCTGCATTTGCCGGGACAACCAGCCGGGGGGGGGCGAAGGTCTCCCGGCTCTGAAGCCGAAGGCAGGCGGCTGCCCGGCCGCCCGACCTCCTTCAGGACTTCGGAGGGAAGCTGGGTGTCCTCGGCCACGTCGGCGCATGGGAAACCTTGAATCAATCCTGGCGTTAGACTAACGGTCCCGCTGCCGTTGACGAGTCCCTCGCTGCCACCAGCCCCCTTTACCGCCTCTCCCAGCCGCCTCCAAACCAGGGGTCGGGAAACTTGTCCCAGAAGCGTAGCCCCCAAGCACAACTCGAGTGCAGAAGTGTACGCGGGAGGGGAGGGGGTTAGGGCAAGCTGAACTTTGCAAATGTTTTTTTCTATAAGTAGCTCACATTTGCTGTGATCTATGGTGTGAGTCAGGAACTGAGACTTACTGCAACCCTGTTCCCTCTATTGGATAATTAATGCTGATTCATAGCGGTTTCTACCTACGAATGTGTGTTTCGTTTTTCTCTGCAGGGTCCATGGTTCTTTGGTATGTTGTTATTCCCTGAAAGGTAATTGCACTTGATATTCTCTCGGGGAAGGCTCATTAGCCAAGGGCAGGGTGGCGTTGCCAATCTCAGACTCTTTCAACAATTCAATGCAAACATTTGCCCCAGAGGTTTAGTACAGCACTCCCAGCTCACGCAACAGCCCTTGGATCCTGCATTTCCCCTAAGAAGCTTAGGTCTAAAAAGAAGTACATATATTTTTTTTTTTCTATCCAAGCAGGAAACATTTTAGTTTAGGGGTTTTTCGTTTAACCCCTCACTGTAAGTGGTCGAAGCTACACAAGACATGTTGCCTTGGGCAAGACTTCGTCCTCCCTATTATCAGAAGATAACCAGGACACAGTTGTGGATGAAACAGTAGAAAAGGCACCACATCTCCCACTCCTCTATATGCACTCCTTTACACTCCCTTAACATTTACAAAATGCACGTGGAAAACACTTTTCCACTGCCCACCATTACAGACCTACACTTGACTTCTTTCTCACACATGCCCGCTGTCATCCCTTTGGCTCCTTTCATATCTCCTGCTAAATTAATTACCTCACGAACGCAAGGCAATGAAACTCAGGTATAAGGTAAGTTAGGGAACATACATTAGATAATACATACTATTTTATGAAGGCGAACCCTCCATGATTGTTCCCATTTTATTTTTTCCCTCTGTTGTTCATAATTTTGAAAATCTTACTCTTCCATTTGAGTCTTGACAGGTTGAGCAGGATGATTCACAGTAACATTGCAGAGAATGGGAAGATCCAGTTCTCACAGGAGAAAATGGTCCCCACAGGACCCATGAAGAGGAAGCAGAGGGACAACACCTAGGCTTAACAAATTCTTTGACATCACCAGGTTTTCCATGTTAGAATAAAAGGTTCTGGGTATCTGTATTCACGGTGAATTAGATGGCATATTCTCCCTGGTAGCGGTGTTAAAGGACAGAGACTGCTCTTAATTCCAAACAACAAACCTTATGTCTAACGGTGCATACATCTAACGGTCTTACTGTGTTTACATACTTCCACTCACCATGCTTTTCCCATCACAGTTAGCCAATAAACTCAAAGAGCAAAACTCATCTGTGCTGTATCACCATTGACTTTAATGCTAGTACATTAGGAAGGAAATTGTCCTACAGTGTGTGACTACACAACAAAAGTAGGTCCAAAAGAATAGACACGGAGATGTTACGGGTTTTAATCCTCACTCATCAGAAGAGCTGCCAGTCAGTCTATAGGCCTCACCTATTAGGGGGACCAAAATCACCTCAGTGTGATTTTCTCTATCAACACTGTTTTCCATGCTGATAGCCTTCAATATCCTCAAGCCCAAACCTGTGTCCCAAAATCCCATTGACTGAAGGAGAACTTCTACGTGAATGAAGGACACAGGACAGGATTCTGCAAGGTGATTTTGCAAGATGCCAGGTCTCCCTGTGCAAAGGACATAGCTTTCCAGGTCCTGCTGATAGTAAATGTGGGCAGTCACCACCCTTGCAATAAGCCCTCAGCACAAGAAAACATCAGTGCTTTAATTCATCCTTTGGTGAATCACAGCCATGGTTTTTGTTTGACAATTCAAGTATCTCTTTTGTCATAGTGGTACATTCTGCTTTTTCAAAAGTGTTTTTCAAAATGAACAGGCTTTTCAGCGATGAAACATGATCAAGTTAATGTACTAATAGATTTCATTTTTCAAGTACATGCTAAATTTAAAAATTGTCTCTTACTACTTCATATGCATTTATAAACCATCAGTAATAGTTTTATTGATCAACGACATAAATAGCTCTAGCAGAAGCTTTTCTTTGATGTAGATAAACATAAACAGCATTGAAAAAATAACACACAAGTGATTGTCCTGTACTCTTACCTTGAGGCTATATTATGATCACAATAAGACATATCTAGGCATGTGTCATACTGGATAATACTATTTCTTGGGTGTTTGAGGGCACACAACTTTACGTTGGACTTCACAACAGCTGAGACATGCCATTTAAAAGCATGGTCCTGGCATTACTGAAAAAAAGCCCTACTAAGGTATATATAATTATTAACCTATATATGAGATTTTTAAAAAAAAATCGCTTCTCATTAAATACTCAGATTATTTTATTTCTGTTATTCATGTGCAAAACTAAAAATAAACATTTGAAATATTCTTCTCTTTTATGGGAGGGCTGATAAAACTATTCATTTGAAATGAACCCTTCGATGAACGCAGCCATATTTTCTGGGCTCAGATCTCTTACTCCCAGTTGGGAACCTCACATCAGATCAGGGCAGTACAATCAATTCTCAGAGGGAAAGGCTCTTCACTTCAAAATATTCACCAAGAATAGCTTAGGCAAACAGTTTCCAGACTAAGAGTCATTCACAATATGTTCATTTGGGCTTTTCATTTCATTACTCTTGATGCGTCACTGGTCACCTATCACACTTGCTCTATTTCCCAATAGGTTCATTGAAATTATTTAAGCAGGAGACTAAATGAATAATAAAAGTGCTCGAGAAATATTCCTGTCTGTGTCTGCATGCTTTTGTTTTGTACAGGTATTCACCCAAAGCCTGATGCTGCCTCTGTTCCATACGATAAGAGCAGGATTTGATCCATAAAGGAAACGTATTCGCCTAATACTTGTTCAAAGAAAAATCCTGCTCGCTTTAATGTTCACTTATATGGTCACAAACACGATCAAAACACGAGCCATCTGAACCCCCGAGAGCTGCTTTGTAAATAGGGTTGCAGTATGAACCCAGGAACATGACCAGTTTTGTCACTATAGGTTAATTTCAGCTTTCAAACATTATGGAAAATCATCAGTTGCCTTTCTTCCCCTCCCCTGGTTTAACTTCAGCCTGGCAAGCGGCTTTTGATACTCAAGTGAAATCACATTGCTTGATCCAAAAGCAAATTTCTTTTTGCTGGTTTCCAGACTTCATTCATTGAAGAAGGTCTCCTGTCTGCAGCCAATATGTTCATGGTAACTGTTTGTTCCTGAAATAAACATCTAGCAAGATTCTTAGCGTTTGAGAGAGGCATTGCTTTCATTACATAATCCTGCCTAAATGGGAAAAACGATACAAAGGTCTCGGCCCTGCTTTCCTTGGGCACCTAACAGTTCAACAGACGTTTTTTACATTAACAAGCATGCAAAGTACGGGATTTTGGACCTGCTGTGCTGCAATTGTTATACTTCTAGATGGATTATTTAGTCTCGTGGGAAAGGATATATTATTATACCAGTATTCTTAAGTTGGGGAGTTATTCTACTGGATTTACCATAGCCACAAAAATAAGTCAAATGAAGTATTTTTTTTCCTCTGTGTGTTATCAGTGAACACTTGTAAGTCAGAGGAATGAATTTTACTTAGATCTGAAGATCTGAACTGTCCTAAAGCTTGAAACATTAGGATGAGAGGGTTTAGTCTTGATATTTCTTTCTGAATAAAATACTAAATAAAACCAGTGCTATTCCAATGGAATTTGCTAAATGATGTTGATGTGAACTCAGGGACAGAGAGAAAATGCTCAGAAAGAGTTCATGGACCTCATTCTCTTCTCTTCACTTAAGCAGGAGAAACTCTAGTGAAGTTAATGGAGTTACAGTGATATAAAACTGTAGTAAGGTGAGAATTGCACAACTTGTGTTTAACTAGATGCTATTACTTTAAAAAACAGAGTTTACTTCACTAAACAATCTGCAAATAAACACAAAACAAAGGGCAAATGAGAATTACAAGTAAGCATGCATGCAAAAAAGGTAAGTGCAAATTAGATTTGAATATTCATGAGTCACAAATCATTGACAGTTTGAAATAATGCAAAACAGCTTTATAAATGAGGTTAAGGCAAGGGACATCAAAGAAAGGCATTGCTAAATCAATAGCAATTTGATTGTGCATATACTTGTAAATTGTGGTTACAGTTTTTGTGACATGGGAGAAAAATACCGCACATGTAGTGAAGAAGGGACACATAAATATTCTTTTTGAATGTGTTATATTTTTGCAATTCAGCATGTACTTGGAGACCTGCCATGTATAAGGTGACCAGATATCATTTTTTAATTTTTTCCCCCAAGAGAGTTATAGTTTCCTTTGAGTATCCAATCTCCTGTCTTGTGTTGCTTAGTATGACAAAAAATTCAGTTGTCAACAATACCTGAACAGCAATACTGTAAAATAGAATAATTACTTACTTCACTTGACTTCAGTAGAAGGATCACCTGCTAATCAAAGTACTGTCATAAAATCACAGCCAGTGGAGGTTATCTACTTGTTTCAGAGAATTTAGTTCTCAGAAGAGGGAATCAGATGAGTTGCAAGTCTCTGAGCAAATTGCTGGAGCACAGGGATTTAAAAGAGTGATAGCATGAAGGATGGCCAGCCTGACCACTTAAATCAGAGCTTTTTCATTTTTCTGGCTGTAAGCATCAATAAAGTATTGCATCTCCTGTCTTATTTGTGAGTTCTGTGGATATTTGGAATTGAATGGTTTAAAATGTTGATGAGAACACAGAATCAAAAAAGAAAACTGCCAGAAGTAATCCGCCTGTTTAAAATTACTCCAGTGTGTTTGTTTTTCCTAAAGATTTCTATTTTGGTTACTTAACACTCACTCTAACATACTGATTCCCTCTCTTCAATGTCATTTACATCCAGCATGATGTCTTACTCTCTGGCATGACAGCTGAAGCTTCACTGGGTCAAGTAAAGCTAAATATATACATTTACCAATACTGATAGCAAAACCAAGCAGGGATATTAATTTGGAAATGCTATAGGGTACTTTGGTTCTTTAAGAAGAAGCACATGACTTCTTGCAGTGCTGTCTTTAAAAGCATCCACTCACATGAATGAAGCTGGCAATTAACTCGTGTCAAAACATTGTAGAGGGAGAAACCCAGATGTCGAATAACTTAGGAAAGGGATAACCTCATGTCCTCCCCAGTCTCCTAGATGAGCTTGTCAGAAGCTGATGTCTCTCTCATGCCATCATAATATCAAAAAATACCTGTATATGCCATGTTTAAATTCAGAGAGCTTTCTGCAATAAATTCTTTAAATCTCTGTATTCCTCAGCATGAATAAACAATAGATAAGTTAGAAAGACCCACTCAGGAATGTAAAAGGTCAGATTACCATTTCAGGGACGTTCCCTCCAACCTTCAGAATATGTGGAGAGAGAAATGAACCTCCCTTTAGGAAGAGCAAAAGGGAAAGTTATCTTGTGATCACAGCAGAGAGCTTGAAATCAACAGTCTTAGATTTCCTTCTGGCTCTCTCACTGACTGGCCAGGTTTATCAGAGGTGAATTATATGCCTCCCTCCATATCTATAAAATGAAGCTCACCATACATCGCTTTGTGGTGCCGTGACATGGAAGAACATGAGATCACCTGATGAAGAGGTGTCAGTATATGCCTGGTATATTAACTTTGTAATCCCTGTTCAAGAGCATCTCTAGATTCAAATCTCTATCTTCAGATTATCTAATCCTGCAGGGTTTGTTTGTCTGTTCATAACCTGTTGCACCTTCGATAAAGCACACCGTCTTCATTTAAATGAGAAATTACCATCTCTTTACATTAGAAATTATTGTCAAAACTGTAAATGTGTGTCTGTAAGCAAAGGAAACAAATACCAAAACTCTTCTATGCTTTTTAGACTTACATTGCACCCATCACCCTGGAATCTGAATTCTGCTCAAAAGAAATGCAGTTCTCCTGGACGTGCAAAGCTCAGAGCAGCTCTTGCATTACTTATGAAAATAAGTCAATGGCGTTACAGACCATTCTTCACTTGAGCAGAAGAATACCAAGAGCCTGTGTCAGGTCAAAGTTTCAGAGCGTTGGGTTATTTTTGTTTTCTGGCAAATTCCTTTTTCTTGAAGAAAATAGAAAAAAATGAGAAAAAATTAATGCAGTCAAAGATCATGAGTCCTTACAGTCCCCAGAAACCTGACTAATTTTATCAGGATTTTTATTTCTACTTTATTCCCAGATTTCTTTCTCTTTGTTCTTTGTGGAGTTTTCTGTATCTTTCCAACAAACTGCCTCTACTGGTCATTTGTAAGCCCTTCTTTAAGTCTGGTAATACTGATTTCTGGCCTGTGACTGGGAATATAAACTTTTACAGACCTAATATGTTATATGTGACCTGAAGCAGGCAATGCAGACCACCTAAATCCCACATCTCTGTTATGAATCACCAAACCAAATAGAGACCTGGCTCCCTGTATGTGATCTAGAGTTACATCAACTACACCTCTTCCCGGGTTCTTTTTGACGAGAAAGATCCCATGCCTGCATTTTTTTCTGCATGATCACCTTTGCCTATTTCCCACCTCCTTTCCTCCCCTTGTGTCAGACAAAAAGGGAGAGCAGGTAGCTCTCACTAGGACCAAATTTGCAGCAGCTGGTTTTTGAGTTTCCCATGCAGTATTTCATCTTCAGCTGCGTTTTGGGGAAAAAATACATTTCTATTGTATTTCTAATCTTTTACTCCTTCCATTTACAGTGTACACCAGGTTTCTCTGGGGATGAAGGACAAAGCTTTAACGATCTCCACTACTCTCCCATGGTAGGTTTGTCAAACTCTTTCCTGAGCAGGAATCCACATACGAATTATTCAAGTCTCCTGTGGGAGAGAGCAAAGGTATAGTAGTGGGGCTCATGTCCACATCTCTGTGGTTCCTGCCTACTTGGGTAGACATTCCTTCTGAAAACTCTCAAAATTGTGTTTGTGTGTGGTTGCCTGGGGCAAATAGAGGAATGACCTGGGAATAGATGAGAAGACAACATAGCTACTTTTTATCCCCCTCTCTAAACTAACCTGTGCTGGGATTTTTCTGTGGGGCCAGAATCCAGGAAGGAAAAGGAGAAGACCAAAGTCCAAAACTGGGTCTCCTAGTCACCTCATCCATGCAGAAGAGAGTGGAATGGAAATGAATACAGCAGTCCTAACAATCTGCCTGTACCTGATGAAGGAAGGACTACTAAGGTGAGCAGAGGAGGGGTGGCTCCAAACAGAAGACATCAAACACTGTGATCAGCCAGCAAGTGAATCACTAGCGCCTAAATCCTCTAATGTATAGTCTTGGCTGACGTGTCAGTTGGAGACAAGGAAAATGATGTAAGCTATTAAATGTGAACCTTTGTGGATAATTCACCATCAGCAGTGACCTCGAGATCATGGAGACACAGTGTATCCCTGAGGCACTGAGGACCCGAAGATGAGGTTTTTGCACGTATATATGTCCATAGTGATTCGAGTGAAGACAGTGTTGTTACACTATCATTATAGTGAAATAAATAGATTACAAATTAATAGAAATCATATAGGAAGTTCCTAGAACATTGCTTACATTTCTGATCAACTATAACACAAGACAGCTTCCCTTAAATACGTAATATACCCAGAAGTTCTCCTTTGTGGATACAAGAAAACAGCGCTGCTGTTGGGGTATATAATTTTTCCCTACTAAATTTCATTCAAAATGCCAATGCTTCTGAAATAAAAAATAATTACATAATACCTTTTCTCTTTAGACTAAATCTGGTGATTGCCAAATCCTAGTTGTCAATACAATATTAGATCATGTGTGACCCAGACTTCACATGTGTCAACAAGTAAATTTGTCTCCTTCTGTTATTTCAAATTACAGGAGATAGAGACATAATCCTCACTGATCAATTGGAAACAAAAATGCTTTACCTTTTGTTATTTCAATGCCATCTGTTAAAATAAACCAAATGCCAAACTTACTACATACACAGGGCACTAAAATGGCTTTTTAATTTGGCTTGCATATTTCAAGGAAAGCAATGCATTTCTATATACTCTAACTTCTTTACATGAATTATTATGTACTGCAAGTGACATCTACTGGAGAAAGCAGAGCTGAATGCTTACTCTACAAACTTTTTTTTGCTATTAAAAGGGCCTCCCCTCCAGGAAATACAGCTGTTATTTAATAGAAACCTTGCATCTGTGCCCATCAAAATGCAGTTACATAAGTGCTTTCAGGATAGTTAAAGCAAAACTCTAAGACTGTCCTTTTCATAATACAGCAGGTACAGGAGGCTTTTTCTTTTTTATTTTTCTTTTTTCTTTATAGAGAAGCTGTTAATACTACAATTTTTCTGAGTTTACAATAAAAGACTTTTGAAAGTAACACCTGTTTGATCATGGTGTGTAGTCATCCTTGGTGCTATAAAATTACTAAGGACATATTATAAAAATATTCACCAAAAGAAATGTGGCTACAGGTTCAAGTTTCAAGCTTGCATGTTAACAGACGTTATACTTAAACAGAAATTTACTTGAAGACCTAATGCAGAACCATACTATTGTCAATAGTATTGACAATATTACCTAGAAAGTCTGACAGCCTGTGCATATTTAACATTACTTACTGGTTGAAGTTAACTATTGGGACACAAATTCATAAATACCTGTACTGTGTTAAAACACTTACAATCTGTACCTATCAAATGTTGCATGAGTTTGGTGCCTAAGAGCAGCACGTTTCAAAAAAACCCTCTTCTTTCAGTGAAATATGATAAAAATCCCAGGAACAGTAGGAGTGATGCAGAAAGCTGTGAACTCAGAGGCTCAGTGTCACTCAGAGCTCCCGGGAGTGTCATTACTTCTTAATATGGGCTCTTGAATTCTTGCTTAAAAGCCACTTCAAGTCCTTCGATAGATGAAGCACCAAACAATCCAAACTGTTCTTACTTGATTCCAACACAGTGAAGCCTAAACAGCAATTCCAATTACTTTTAAAACTGCGTTGGCAAATCACTTCTAAAACCACTGATAGTTTGGGAGAAATTTCCCTAGTGTAGACCAAACCCTAGGGTTTAAATGCATATTCCCCACCAAGCGTGGGAAAGAGTTTCTGAGCCAGAGAAATCAGTTCAGAAAGTAAATCAATAGCTAGCAGACATATAAGGATTTGTTTATCTAATGCTGATCTTAATTTAGTTGCGATTTCCTCCATCAAATATATTTCCCTTTTATTTTATAAGGAAAAATTGATTTTGAAGGTTAGGCTTTAACGCAGTGAAAAGGGACACCCTTTTATGCAGCAATCAAAAGAAGATACATTTGTCTGTGTGGAACAAGTGCAGGAGGAGAGATACCAATAATTGTTGAAATGAGATTAAGTGGATAATCTCTATGTAATATGTCTGGGCCTGGTTGTCCCCTCTAGCAGTAAAAACCCTAGGGAAGAGGGTAAAGGCACAATAGGATTTCAATATAGAAATGGCTCCTAAATTGTTCCAGTGCAGGTGAGTCTTACCCTTTCTCTACTCTGTGGCAGAATAGACTGTGGAAATGACTCTCAGACCCGCTGGATTCCAGAGTCCAAAACCATCTCTGTGGAGATAGATCTTATGTGTTCACCTGTGCTCTAGGTTCTTGGCACCTCACTCCATCCTTTGGCAATGCTGCTACATCCAGATTTATTTCTCAAGCTTCCCTAGCCAGTGGCTATCTTCTGGGATTCACATTTTCCACAATAGCTATGGATGGATGAGAGGAAGCTACGTCTCACATTTTGTCCCTTCCAATAGCTTCCTCTCTACCCTTTCTCTTTAGGAGCCCTCAGATTTCCAGAGTGCTCATATGGAGTCCTGAGAAAGAAGGATGGTGCAGGAAGTGATTGATAGGAAGAAGAATCATGATCTGAGTATGTGGAGCCTTTCACCTTTAGTCTTGGAACTATAACAAGAGTTTTAGATTTTTGGATACAGAACTGGGGAGATTATGACAACACTCAAAAGAACATTGATTTTAAAGCATGAATATTGCCTGTTAGAACTGGTGTTCTCTGGATAGGAGGTATGCAAAACTGTCATGCAATGGGTTTAGTCAACTAAACTGGACCTCAGGCTTTGGCTTAGGTGTGTAATTCATAGTTTACAATAACCTGTCTTGTCTAAGTTCTCATTAATGGAAATTGCCAGAAATTAATTCCTGTTAGCTGCAGGATTTGAGATACGTCCTTCACAGCAGAGGCTGAGCTCTTCAAACAGGTTTCCATTTCTGACCTAAACTAAGCTTTTCAAACATTAAAATTGAATTTCACTATCATCTTCTAAACAGTGCTTGCCAAATGCCTTACAAATATCTAAAATAGACACGCATTTTTAGAATTTGAAAGGGGTACATATTCTCAGAAATCATCCCTACACAATAATCTAAGTTTTTGCTGTAATAAGGCTTCAATCATTTTTGTTCAGCAATTTTCTTATTTTCTCTAACAATTGCTAAATATAGCCATTGCAGAAGTGAGAATGTAAACTGCCCATTGGAGAATTAGTTCTGATCATACTCTGCTTTCACATTTTGGTGCATTTATACCGGTGTAAGTGAAGTGTAAAGTGGTCAAAAAAAGGATGAGTAGGCAATAAGAGGTGAAGCAGTACTGTACATCCCATTTTGGCATTAAGTACCTAAGCAGAATAATTGTAATGTACATGCTGGCCGTCAGAAAGGAGAATGTGTCCAGAAAAGCAGCTAATTGAAGGATGAATCATAAAATCACCTCCATGATGGTGACAATGAAGAAATAAATTTTACAGATGAACAAAAATATTCTGTATGCTCGCTCACACTTATTGTTTGACCACAGATAACAAATCAAAGCCTCCTGACTACACTTTATAGTAAGGGACTATATGGCACTTGATTATGTGTGTCTTGACTTCTGGTGTGAGAACATGAGTGCTATTTCCTGTGGTTTTGCATGAGACATGTGGGAGCAAGATTACATCTTTCATAAGCTGCCAACCTGATTTCACAGAGTCTTGAAAAACATGTCCTCTGGGGAGGAGTATCCACAACCAAGTTGATGTTCTGGATTGCTCTTTGCTTTCTGACCTTTAGATTAGCAGAGCTATGTTAGCAGGTATTTGTAAGAGTATTTATGTCCATCCATCTGCCTAGTGTCTCTGCTTCTAAGGTGACTGCTGTGCATCATTTACTCTACCTGAGGGGTACAATACCTTTTCTGTCTGATGTGGCCTTCCTTTCAAAGGGATTAGGACAAAAAAAAAAAAATCTGAATTTTGATGTGGTAGATTAAGAGATGCCTGTCTAGACAGAGCACAGCTGTTTAGAAAACTCCTGAATATCCATTTTGAAAATCCAACACCGAGAGAAACTCATTGCTGGAATGCAACATCTGGAGAAGCTGTATTGCCATATAACAGCTACATCTGCAGTCTACTTCTGATTCGTCTTCTTGTGTTGGTGAGATCAATGTGACCAAAGATTATAACCTAGTTTCCAGTCAGCTTTAACCTTCCAAGATGTGGATTTCGAGCAAGTATTTAAAGTTCATCTGTTTATCCAGAAGCTTTTTAGAAAAAGTCCTGAAGCTCTTTAATCTGCACTTTTGGATTAAAAATTTCCCAAGCGCATGCTTCCTCTTGGATCTTCCAACATTTCCATTTCTAATTCCAACCAAAAGTACTGTAAACACAGTCTTTCTCATGGTGTTCAGCACTCTCGTACTCCTAACATAGGAGAGATCATATTCTTTAATGAAAAAGAGATGCAACCTTATCTTTAAATATATCTCTGTCTCGTTGTTGCTTATGAAAAACTCTGAAAAGGAGGCTAAGAGAAAATAGAATCCTGGTGGATCCAACACAAGAGTGATCAAATGAGTGAGCAGGGCCTCTAGATACTCGTGCAGGGAGACTCTTCAATCTCTGCCACAGAGAAGTGTCAATATCTTATAATGCACAATATCAAAAGAGTCTATAGCAAGCAGATGACTGATATACCCTGGGACAGTACAACTTTTTGTTATGATAACAAAGGTAAAATATTGAGATGAAAAAAAGTATACAAATAACATTTCCATATGCTTTAATTTAGTTGTATAAATAACCACATTAAAAAAAAAAAAGCCTTTAGATACATAATTTCTTAGGAGTTTTCAGGAACAAACACACCAAATATTTCTTTGAGATATGTGTGTCTGATAGACTGTCAACTGTCCTGAATCTCTTCTTTTATATTGCATACTATTACTGCACAGTATTGATGAAGCAGGATGGAACTTGCTTATATAGAAGGACCTGAGGTTCCAGTATATGATCAAAGTTGCTTACACATTACTTCATACTTTTTGCAAGATGGTACCCCGGCCCAGAGACTCAGAAATTCCAGATGTAATTTAAAAGTAATTAAACCACACATTTCATCAATAATGACAAATTTGCATTATTTTCAGAGTTCTAACATGACTAAACCAGGTACTTGTCAAAGATTCTTCATGCTGCAAGGAGGCATGTTGCTGGAAGCCCCACATCATGTTGTGTAGAGAGAAAAAAAGTGTATAAAATACAAGGAGATTTGATCAGAGTATGATCAAATGGTTACGCTGTAGACCCTGAAAAGTTGTTTATATCTGTTGCTATGCCAGAAATTCCGTAAGTAGCATTGAGACAGTATTTTTACAGGTGACCACTGTGTTTGTCATTAGTTGAGTGCCCCATTGCAGTATTTTTGTCCTGTCTTTTGGAATAGCCTTCACGACTGCCAGTGCATGTACTGGACACTGCGAGTATGGCTACCCCTCTCCTTTTGAAAAGAAATAAATACAAGATGAGAGCTCTGGGCCTGCCACTGATCCGCTTTGTGGCCCCAAACTGGCCACATTCCTTTCCTGTCTCAGTTCTCTCATCTGTGGAAAGGGAATGATAACATTTTTCTCATAAGATGCCATAAAAATAATTAATGAGTCACTATGGAAAAGCACATGAAGAAATGAATAATTTGTGTATTTTATGTAGGGTTTGGATGGCAGGATTGTAAATTAGGCTGGGACCCACACATGGAGTGAAAAAGATAAAAGGAAATACAGAACAGAAGCCTCATTCCAGCCAATACAAAAAGGGGGGCAATAGTTTTGTGAAAAAAATGTGTATGCACACACAATTAAAATGTGTGGCATGATGCATGAAAATGAGACAACACAATGTTGCATTGACAAGTTTCCTTCTTGCATTTCCTATCTTGTAAGGCATTTTCAAGTATTTGACTCTGCATGTCATTTTTTACTTCAGTTTATCAAGAACTAGACAACTATAACGGGTCGAGAAAACTTGGAGCCAGAAATCAAATATGAACATACCTATCCATTCCTGTAATAAACCAGCCCAAGACATTTTTATGGTCAGATCCTCAATTGCTGTGAAAGGGTAAAACTCTACTGAAGTCAATGGAGCTGCATTCAATTTAACCTGGCTCAGAACGCGGCCCCTAATCCTTTAACAAGATTTTAATGTTAGCCATGTGATTTCCCTCTTAAAATCCCTGCAGGCAAGGATTGGATTGAGCAGGGGTATGCTGGGGAAGAAACCTGGAGAATTTTTCTTACTTTTTTTTTATTTTTATCTCAGACTGTCATCCTGTTCTCCAGAAACTCAATATTCATTTGAAAATAAAAAATTGTACTGTTGCAGAAAACCCTTTGAAGCTGTGAAATGGAAGCTAACTGGTTCTGAGCTGCATTCTTGTATCTGAAGGAGCTCTGGAACATTTCCTTTGTGCAGAACGATTCATTAACTGAGACACCTTTTAACAAAAACATCAAAGTTCTGAAACCATCAGTGTTGGACTTGGGGCTTTCAGACACTTGCCTGTTGTTCTTGGTCAAGGATGTATCTGAACATCACTGCAAAAATGCCAAACCTGATAAACCCAACAGTGCCTGTCAGTCCTTCTGTTTTTCCAGGTCAAGCCTTATCAGCTTGAATTCAAAAAACATTAACAAAGCAAAAGCATACCCATCTTCTTGCCAGCCTTGCAAATATAAAAAAGAATTTGAAATTTAGAAAATTAAAAGAAGCGCAGCAAAACATGAACTACTTTGAGTCTGGAACAAATGGAAAAGACCATCTAGTCCAATGCCCTACATGGAAAGCTTGTCTTCTGTAAATGCCCTCGAGGTTTTATCAAATCTCCTTTGAAGCACATGTAGACACGATGCATGAACTACCTTTAGGGTAAATTTTCCCTTAATCTCATTGTCCTTGTGACTTACATTTTGTTTTTAATTTTTATATACACATTTCTTTTCCCTTTCAAGTTATTGTTCCTTAACATGCCATTTCCAACCTCAGTTAATCATCTCTCCCTCCTTTTGGACTATTGACATTTAAATGTTTAAAGACTGTTATCATAGCTTCTTTTCCTGAAGCTGTAACCATAAAGTACCCTTAGCCTCTCACAAAATAGATCACACCTTGTAATACTTGTTTCTGTCATCATTTCCTGGATTCTCTCTAAGACACTTGCTGTGCATACTGAACATAACAACAGACGAATTCATTTGCAGAAAGGTAACGTAACAAAAAAAACTAAATCAAAGGCTATTCTGTATAAATTGACTTCTGCAAATAGCAGAGAATTTGGCTAATGATAAGAAATAGAACCCTACATCAACCATTAGCAATAAGCAAATAAAAATCTTAATTCATATCTCTCGGTTTTCATGAATAGATCTGCTACTTGTGCAACGTCATTAAATTGAAACCTCATGTCCAATATGTTCTTATCTCTCACCCCAAATCTCTTCCACATTACTGTTCTTCCTGTAGAATGTTCCTTTGATTTTATGCCAGATAGTATTTTCCTCCACGTGTATTACTTTACATTTATCCACATTAAATCGTATTCATTTTAATGCTTTCTAAGCTCCTCTGATGTTTGCTATTTCCAGTCCTTCCTATTTTGGTATCATCTCTAAATATATTCATTGTACAATTTCCTTTCTCTTTAAGATCAATAGGGTAAAATCATTACTTAAATGGTCTGATTTTCAAAGATGCTGAACACCTGTCTCTCCTGCAGGGTCCATTTGTATCTGTGTACAGAACTAAGCAAATAAAATTACTTTTTTTGGTTTGATGCTGAAAAAAAATTGAAAAAATATACCTTCTGAGTCCACCCAAAGCTAAATTATTTTTTCTTTTCTTTCTGAAATGCAAACTGGAAAACATTCATTTTGGATTAACGAAAAGGTTTCTTTTAATCTGAGGAAAAACATTTTGTTTCATTTTTCTTTAAAGAAAAAGTATTGCCCTCAAAATTAAAAATAGATACATCTTGAACTGAAACAAAATTTTAGATTTTCTTTAGAAAATGGTTAAAAGGAATAACCTTTTTCATTTTGGCACTTAAGCAGGAGTCATGAATTTGACATGAATTCTCAAATTGTTTTATTTCATTTAATCTGCATAATGCAAGAGATGATAGAATCTGATCTGGGAAAACTAGGTGTTAAAACAATCAGTTCCTGAACTGATAGCTAAAAAATTAACTGTAGGGGGCTCCACTTCCAGCTGCTCTTCCAGGAGCTATGTCAGATGTGCGTGGCTCAGCAGGAAGCTTCTCTCCTCCCAAGCTGGGCATCCAAATCCCTGCTTTGACCAGGTTTCTGTTCCCAATTCTTGCCTGACTCTGACCTGAAAATGCTTCTTTTCTTTTTTTAGTGAAAAAATAGGATTGAAACAATTCTGATAAGCTCTATTTGCTGTGGAAAAGTTGGACTCTATTCCTCTGCTACTACTGTTGCTATACAGAATTTTCCCATTGCAGCACTGGTCCCAGAGACACTGTGCCTCAGGGCAGGCAGAATTTGCGCATTACCCATGGGTGCACCCATTACATCACCTGTCTAATAGCTGGTGTAGGGGGAAGGTTTCTGGAATTGGCATCTTTTGATCCAATATCCAGCAGCCTGAGAATCCCATGGCCCTTTTGAACTGGAAGTAAAGGATTGAGGTTTTTACCTAAATGCAGCTCATAGACACCAAAAATAGGTTTAAAAGAGTAATTTTCTTCTGTCTTTATTTATGTAGGTGCTCCTGTTAATTGCCAGAAGCTTATTAATTAATTACGGATCTAGATTTTGATCTGTAGAGCATACGGTTTTCTATATTATTCCAAACTCATGAAGCAGAGAAATACTAAAACCAGCTCTTAGTTTAGCAGAGAGAGACTAATCGAGACTCCCTGGCAGAAAATCTAACCTCTCTTTAACAGGTGAAAGCTGTACCACAATTGATAGGTCATTTGTGTAAAGATATTTTGGACAATGGCTACATGGTAGAGTATTCAGCTTAAGCACTATCCCAGCATTCTCCTACCTACAATTAAAACATTATGCCCTTAACTTCCATGACAAGATGGGTTTTCAAAGACCTCTCGTGGGAATCAAAACAGTAATTACCCGTTCATCAGTCTCGAGAAGTATGAGCTCTCATTTTTATATAGAGCTCATTAAAATAGATTTGGAAGATAAATGCAAATCTATGAAGAGGTGGGAAGAATCCCTAGGTAGAGAGATTTCATTCAAACAGTGGTCTGTAACATGGCACAGAGCAACTACTTCTTCCATAAGTATTATTAAAAGAAAGTAATGATAAAATGTTAGTTACAGTTGTCTCTTACTTCTTCATGCACTATGAAAATACATACAGAGTTTTCTGAGTCTGGTTGAATAGGATGAAGAGAGGAATAAAAGATTTTTTTCTGTCTTTGGTAAGAATGGTCTTATAACCCAACCAATGACCCAGCATCAGCACTGAATTCTGAAGGTACAGAACTGTTGGAGTTAGGATGCTTCATCAAACCTCTGTTAATTTGGGGGAACATTCAGTGAGAGAATATCTGCCAAACTAAATATTTTGAGCCCATTTCATTGACTAGATCTTCTGGCCTGTTAGGTCAAGACACATGACTATCAGAGGATGGTAGTACAGGTAGCCACAAGTGTCAGATACCAGGGTTGATCTGCTTTGATGCAGACACCTTGGCCTCTCGTTTAGCAGATATATTGCCCATTCCCTGATGCTGGTACAGGATTATACTTGGTCGTATATTTTCTAGTGTTCTGTTCAGAGTGGTTTTAAATTTCTTGTGCACTGGGACTGCCTTTTTCTCTGCCTTTAGAAGATATTTTTACTTCTACTAATAGGTCTTGCTGTTGAGAAGTTAGTACCTTGTAAATAATAATAATATGAAGCCTTAAATATGGAGACAATTTAATTTCTGAAATTAATAATTGGATTTCAAAATCCAAACAGCTTTGTCTCATATAATCCTAAATGATTATCCTCAGTCCTTATATGAGGTTATTCATATAGAATAACTATTCCCACTGAAATCAATGGCAAAATTCCTTTTGACTTAATAGAAAGTTTTGCAGATTTTAGGGCCATAAGACATGACAATCAACAAAAGTGCCACCTAACTTTTGCCCTATGCTCATAATTTCTGTTTAAGATACTGTGCATTTGGGAAAGATACCCAGTTTTGTTTTGAAGATTGCAAATAATAAGAATTCACCACCTCCTGATAAATAGTTCCACAGTTTAATTAACATAGCTTTTAAAATATATTTCTAATAGAAGTTTATATAACATCAGCTTCAAACTATTCATGCCATGCTTTTTTGTGTTGGGCTAAAATCCTTTCTATTATTAGGAATATCTTCTTCATGATGTTCCTTGTAGACTGTAATCTAGTAATCTGTTATATTTTATCTTCACTAGGAAAACAGATTGATTTTTATTCTGACTACAACAGATGCAGGTATATTTAACAATCAAACCTGTAATACCATCACAAAACAAGATGAACATTGATTGTTTTCCACACAACCACATTCCTCTACATTTTGCTATCACCATCAATTCTTACTGGTTACATCACATTATTACCATTACTTAATTCAGGATTCATGTCAGCGATATAGGCTATAGCCATGTAGACTTTTCTTTTTAAGATGTTGGCACAATATTAACTTTTTCAAGATTTGTTAAAAGTCAACAGTAGTGTTTCATGGAGTTTCTTAGCCCATGTTTTTTTGGCATAAACTTACCCAATCCTGCAGGTCTAAAAATATTTAATAGCTGTTATTTAACATCCTCCCTACTTGTTACCAATGGAAAGTATTTTGTCTTTTCTATAAAATACGAATGTATCGTCTTTCCAGAACATAAATATTTGTTGAACACTTCTTCCTCTTCTGCAGACTGATAATTTTACATTCGTTGCATAGTCGACATCTGTCATTGCTAGGTACTATTTTTTCTGATATATTACAAAACCAACAACATCATTTTTATGAACACCATGAGACGTAGTTTTTAGATCTTTCAGTTATTTGCATTCTACTGTTGTTGATTTCTATTCACTATAATCAATGTCTCATTTTTCCCCCTTATTTATTTTTTTCAAAATCTTTCACTCCTGACTGGGACAGTTTTCAGTTTTGAAACAAAGTTTCTGTTTTGTTCTATGGCTAAACATCTTTTTTTCTTTCTTTTTAAATTTTTATTTTCCAGTAATCCATAGGTATTTTTAAACAGTTCCCAATTATCATTTGCATCTGTCTTTCAAATGTTCTGTTCCTCTCAAATCTGTTCAAAGCTGGTTTTGGCTGTATATATGTGTATATCTCCTGCATCAGAGGTCAGCCACCCTCAGCGTGAGTGATAAATGGAGAGGTTTTGAATGTCACATAGCAGGGTTGGTCCAGTGCCATGAGCGATGAGCCATGAGATCTTGAGAAAGGTAGTGTTTCCCAATTCTTAGTTCCTACTGAGTTCTGAAATCAGCAAGAGCTGGGAGCCCCTAACTCAAACAGAGACAAGACAAGATGGAAAGAAAAATACAATCTGATATATCACTCCTGAAAGGCTACTGGCTGTTTTACTACCAGATGGGACTGTAGTTTGTTTGCACATAAAAATGAAGTTATACTGTGCCCACTGCTACCTTGATAATTGTCAGCAAATCATTCATTATCCATAAGAACAAAGTCTCTTCTAGAACTTTCTTGAATTTCCCTAAATACTTTTTTAATTAGAAAGTTGTCGAGAGTTTGCAGAGACTTCAAGGATATTTCACTGGGTAAAATTTCCTGCACATAACTCCTGATTAGCATCCTCCACAATGCAATCTTTCTACCTAGCCATCTCAGATAGATTTTTAAAGAGCTGTTCGTCCTCTTCCTAAATTCAGTCTGGTAGCCTGCTGCTGACTCTTGCACCACTACTCCATCTCACGATTTATCATTTAATATGTTGATCAATAAACATTTCAAGTCCTTTTTTTTCTATTTTGTCAATAATTTTAGAGCAGATAATGCTATCTTTAGTGTACACCATCCACTGCTTGTCCTTTAGTTTCCCTCTCTTTCCTAACAGGGTATAGCCAGTGATTTTAACATTCCAGTGATATGAATCATTCTATTGGATGTGGTACTAATCATATATAATTGCTCTCTATAAATTAGTGTATCTAACACATTTTGTTTATTACTCAGACTAACATTAGCAATTAGGCAACTAAATTTTTTTTTTTTTTTAGTGTCTCTTGGTGCCTTAATTCTTTACACACATGCTGCTTTGAATGAAAGTTGCATGTTTGAGCATATACCCTCTGTTCTAGCCGTGGGCAACATCCCTTTAGATACTAACGTAAAGCCTTCCCAGCTACTTCAGCTGGTTTGTCACAACACGGAAGACCACAAGTGTGTGTGTCTGTATGCTGTCTATTGGACAGGCTTCCATAATTACTCAGCTGTTTTCTAGCATGTTATTTTTAGAAGTTGGATTAAATGTTACCGTAATAACATTAAAGAATTTTCATTAATCTGAGAGCTTGGAGATTTCTTCTCTTTATCAAGAAAAACTCATGCAGGAGTTGTGAAAGCACTGTTATGTTCTGTTGGTCAACACACACTTCTTTTTTAGGTCATTTCAATTTCTATACAAACAACATAACACTAATGAAGAGTTTGGGGGTGGGATGATGAAAAGGAAAAACAGAAATCTAATACCAAAAGGCAACAATGGACTTGGCTCTTGACAGGTTGAGGGATATGTTCTGAGTTTTAGTATATTACAAAAGCAGCACAAATATGCTGAAACATGCTCAAACATATCTATAGATGAACATACAGAGCTTTTTAGCTTCCAGGCTGCCAGCATTCTCAGTAGTTGGCTCCATCTTAAGACAGCTTTACATTGTTAAAGCTTTCCAAGTTTATAAATATCTTGGAATCCATGATGTCCTGCCAATTTCCTTCATTTTCATTCTAGACATCGGTGGTTTCTGGCATAAAATTGGGTGTATGAACTGAGGGTCTGTCTACACATATGTAGGTATCCATAGTCTCCTACAATCTACCCTCATACATACCACAGTAATATGCACCAAGTCTGTGCAGACCAGCTCCCCTGAAAGTGTGGGTGAATTGCATTCATTTTGCAACTTGGATGTAATTTGCTAGGAGTACCTGGACTGATCTATAAATAGTTTGTTAGTAAACTTTTGTTTACAGTTACCTGTAAACCTGGACCTTCTACTTCCTTACTCTCTATTTATTTCCTTATTTTCCAGAATCTTAGAGCCATGCAATTTTCTCCCTGCTTCACGTTTAATCTTTCAGTTCTCATGAGCACTGTTCAAGTACAGACATAGCAAATCCCTGCTCTCTTTGGCAAACCAAAGATTACCTTCACACATGCAGTTGGATAACCAGAGAAGCATACCAGGATTCTTGTTCATTTCTGGAGGTGATATTCATATGAGTATGATTTAGCATAAAAATATCTACTATTACTAGGCCATGGGAAAGCTAACTGGTGGCATTGACCCATTACTGGACCAAACTGCTTTGCTAAGTGTAGATCAAACACTTCCAGCAGCTGTACTACGAAACTGAGGATGCTGATCCAATGTTCAGCAACTTGCCTGCGTATTCTGGGGTGTCTCTGCTCGGGGGTGCCTGATCACAGTTTTTCAATAATGCCTTGATGAAGAGCTTGCAATACATGTGACCTGTTCTGTACCTAGCAGCGTGACATGCAGAAAAAAAGACGAGATAATACTGAGGAGCAATTCCAGGAACAGACTGCATCCATCTCAGTGCAGGCTTGTTCACGTCCTCATAGGGTCAGTTCCCTCGCCTGGATTATTTAGAAAATATCTGAGAACCTGTAGTTGAGTGAACTCACACAGGCAGCCACTTTCTTCATCTGTAATCATCTAATTTTAAAAGGAAGGTGTTTTCCATGTTATAATTATAAAAGATGTTTAAGAGTTGAGCATGTTCAGCTTCAGGCAGCAGCTATGCTATTCATTTTTAAAAAGAACTTGTTATCTCCTCCTTGTCTATCCTAAACGCATGTTACAAAATTGCCATCAAGCATAGGAAAAAGTTCACATAGACTAATACTGCATATTTCAAAAGGCAATTTTTGCAGTGTTTAATACTGATAGGATGGCAGGCTTAGCAGGTAAAGAATACAGAATTTTGTGAATAGCAATAATTTTTGCTCCAGTGCTACCAACTGCTTGCCAGCTGTTTAAAAATCCCCAGAATATAAACTGCTGAAGTACACAGCCATTGCAGTCCTCTGCTCAACTTCCCTACTCTGTCACTTCACTGAAATCCTGTGTGGCATTGGTAAAGTCACTTTTGTGCTACTAAATGCTTACCGTCTAGTTCAGCACTTCATCAGAGTTCCTCCTTTTTCTCATCCCAGACAAGATGCTTTTCAAGCATCCAGACAGGTCCATCTCAGCGGCTGGTTGGCAATCTAGGTGTTCACTCTGTTCATTGATACACTGCCTCATCTCCTGTATGCCTCCTACACACATGTTGATGCAGGCTTAGTTTCTTCTGGTTTTCATTCTGGACATTCTACCATTTTTAAGTCCTTAATGTTTTGGCTATTTAAAAAGAAAAAAAAAAAAAGCCAGCCCAGACAGGTTCGTATACTGGGAAGAATGGGTTTGTTTGGACTTAACCTTCTTTTTATCTCAACATCCCAAAATGCAGATTTTTTTCCTTAATATTGTTTTCTTTTAATTCTCTTTTCTTGAATTTGTAGGTGCACATTGGAGCAGCCATGAGGGTGAAGCTCAGCAGTGACTCTTCTTTATGTCAAAAATGACATGATTGTAAAAGTACCAAGAAAGAAGGAGGACTAGAGATAGCTCTCTGGGCTGAAGAAGTTGGTGGCATGAAACACAGAAAGGCTGATGAAAGTATTCCATAGACAGATACAAAGTCAGGAAAGGGAGTTGGGCTGTGTTTGGATGGAAGAATACACTGAGGTCTTACAGCATTTCGTTTGTGATCTTCTATTATATTGATCTGTACCAATTTGTCAAAAAATCTTTTCCTTTCCTTTATAATAATGGCCTTTCAGATGAACAGACATGAATAAATTAAGAAATTGAGTTTAATTTAAAGTGAAAACCTCCAAACACACCACTCCCTTAATACAAAGCCCATAAACTGGTAGTATTTGGATAAACTAGTATAAAATTGCTTTCAACAGGTCTTCTTCACAAAAGCATTCCCCAAAAATAAAAGCTTGTAACTACTAGAAACTTAAAATGCATATGGCAAAAATAAATTAAAAAAAAGAAGAGCACAGCAGTCAAATATAATTAATTAAGCATCACATATCTTTCCCATCTATTACTCATCATCATCAACCTGTGTTGACAGGATATGGGCACAGATGGCAGCCAACCTATCCTTTGCTTGCCTTGAGCCTATGCCACGGTGGATGCAAGGTTAAGACAGGATACATTCAGGTTACCTGTACCGGGCTAGCAAACTCATTATCCTGGGTCCACGCTATGACTGGTTAGTTACCATTAACCTCACCAGTACTGCGTGCTGTATAGCAGGTCCCAACCATATAGAAAGCTTTTGTCACTTTGGCATTGAACAGATAATGCCGGTGGCATTGTATTCCTTTATTACCTATACATGCCTTTTTTAGACAATTTTGAGACTTACACTATAAGTCCTAAAATAAAAATATTTCTCTTGTTTCTCTGTCCCATGAGCCAAACTTAAAACTGAGTGAAGTCAATGAGAGCCCTTCATTGACTAGGATAGGTTGTGGTTCATGTCCTAAGAGAAAACTCCTAACATTTAAAAAATAAAAAAAGTCAAAACCAAAAAAACTATAAAAAATCTTGTTCGGACATTTGTACTTTAAAAACAGCTACCTTCATGGGTCTTTATTTGATCTGCAATATTTCAGGCATCTATTAAAAACCACAATTCAGTATCATGGTCAATCTAAACTTGCAGGGGCTGGTGAAGTAAATTATATAGGATGCACTTATATTTCAACAATAGTTTTTCACCACTTTTTCTGATATATTTTTAGGTTATGAACAGGTTCCTCCATTTGGAGTAATGATTTCACTAGTCTTATTCATTAGTTCTAGTTTGGTATCAGTGTAAGTATATTAAATTTGTAATCAGGTGTGTTAGCATCTGTTTTAAAGCTTACATTTTGTATATATAATATACATATATATATCTCTATAGAAGAAGAGTTTCTTATTATTGTCAGGTTGTATTAGTGTTCAGCCAGGGATTACTCTGTTTGATGGAGAAGCAAAGAGACTTGGACATTTAATTCTTCATTAATCTTTTCCTTGCTGTAACGAGCAAAGGTGTAAATATTAACACCTCTGATTTTCAAGCATTAGTTTAAGCTATCATCCATAAATTCACTTTCATAAAGGCAACATACTTCAAAAGTGAACTACTTTGCCCTTAATGAATAATTTGACTTGAATCTTTGATTTACTCATATTTTGCTTTCCAAGATTTCTGTTTCTGAAATATTTTTAACCATAGCGTTTTTGATTTTGTTGGGCTAATTTATAATATTTGAAATGGCATCTTCCAAATCTTTCAAAGTTAATGGATTAATTTTTGTTATTATTTGTTTGCATAGTTTTCTCTTTATAAATTATTTGTTGCAGTCTTTGTATTGTTTTTCTGCTTGTAATTGACAGCTTTATAATACCTAGGGGCATATTTGAGGTCTCTTTCTCTTTTCAAACACTCTTCTCTATCCACAGCAATGGCTGTTTTTCTTTGTTTCTTTGCTGTCTGTGGAAAGCAGATCAGAGGGTGTTACCGAATGTGGTAGAATATTACACTCTGTTGCAGTTTACTTAAGCTACGTAACTAAATGTCCTGTAAAAGCAAAATGCAATTGCCCTGGCAAATCCGATGTTTTCATAAATCATGAGCAAAACTTTTAAGGTTGTGAAAACCTGAAATATTTGTATCCACTTTTTAATTGTTGATGTGCTGATGTCAAGCCACCATGCAGTGTATTTTTAGTAGCTCTCCCCATGACTAGTTATGTGTAGAAATAAGAAGTAAGGGGTATCACTTCTGGCAGAACTGGAGTGAATTAGAAATTCTTTTTTCAAGACATCTTAAAATATTCACTTTTTTAACCTCCTTTAAATCTACCTCTTGCTATATTTTGCAACTGTGGGGATTTAATGCATGATGCCTACATATGTGTACATAATATTCTCTACCTTTTGTCTTTAATATTCCTTGGGTTTTAATTATTAAAGATAAGTATTTGAATTATAAATATTCTAGTTATACAGGAATAGGCAAAGCAGGCACATACCCTCAGGCAAAATTCTTCCATTATCCATAATCCTTCTGCCTCCTGCCTCCATTTCTCTACCTCCTATCTTTATGTCGTCTCAAAAAACACAGGCATTCTTTTAAACTAACCTTCTCCTCCCCACTTAAACCATAGAAATCCCTTCTCAATATGTATAGGGGCCTCTTCCTTGAAGTGGGATGTCATACTTGTCCTAAATATAATAAAGTGCTATCTTCAAGGCATTTCTGCATCCAAAACACTCCCCAGAAACCTGCCTAGTCCTCCCATCTAACCAGCCTGAATGTCACAAATCATAGCACAGAAGCTGCTTTATAGTGAATCATTAACATTGTCAGGAATGAGTTGGCAAGGAAAAAAAAAAAGCTTTCCATTAGAGAACTGAGGGAGAATATACAAATGACAGCATTGTCATTTCTCTTACATTGTTTTATAAAGTGCACAACTGATTAGGAAGAGTTTATTATAGAATATATGTGCCGTGTATGCATACATGACAATTTTGTTTTCATCCTGTACTGTTTATAAGTATGTATGGATGTGCTTTAGATTAACTGTCCTACTTCAGGTTTTTGAATTATATGAGTAACAGTTTCATTATGTGCAAAGACTGTCTGGCCTTAACAAATATATTTGGAAACTAAGAGGTACAAAAATGCAAGATATATGTGGAAGGTGTTTTTAATCTCCATAAAGATTAATAAAGATACCGCCTAACTCCTGTTAGGCGGTATCTGAAAAGGTCCTTTAGGATAATATTATTTCAGTATATAGACACTGTTATCTGATTACAACTTGGAGGTATGTAACTCCAGTGTAGATGCTTTCTTGTCAATTTTCCTGTTTGGCACAGCTTGAATGGGATAATATACACTTATAACATGTAATACAATTAGTTCTCTTTTGAGCATCAAATATTGTAAAGAAAGTCATTTTGATCAATACATGTGATGCTTTTTATATAAAAACCTAATATACTTGTGTTGTAAATTAGGGTTTTTTCCCTTCATATCTTAAAAGACAATTGCATGGAATTATACATGGCTTTGTTGTTCACGGAGATAAAAACGTGTCAAACCATCAGTGGCAAAAAGTGTGTGAGGATATACAGTATACACCTAAAAAAAAGGAAGATTGATTTTCAAAGAACAAGTTAATTTGCTTTGACAACACTGGTAGCTTTCTTTAAATAGTTGTAAATACTAATGAAAAGTATGCAAAGCAGACAGTACTCCTCAAAATTTCACATGCACTTACACAAATAATTTTAGTGTGCTTTCCTTTTTCTTAGATGGTCATGCGTGCAGTTAGGTCATTCTGATTACACTGGTTTGGTGGAAACCTGGAGTATTTAAACCATTTCAGTTGAGTTTTGGATTTATGCTCATGCCACTGAGCTCAGGATCTGGCTGTATGCTGCATAGTAATTGCTAGCCAAAAACAACAATTCCCTAAACTTTCAGTCTCCTGCTGGTATTTAGGTGTGGTTTGAGTGACAGCATTACACAGGCAGAGGGAATCCATTTTCTTCTCCTCTCAAATAAGTTGATTGTGCAAGAGCTCCTTCAGACAGAACAATTTGCATGGTATCCATCAACACACAAACTACTTCCTTCAGAGGGGAACTGCCAGGAATATATAGGCTCCAGAGTACTGGGAACGGCATGATATCTAAGACATGGCAGTCTAATCATGCTAATACTTACATGATGTTGCCTCTATAATCACTACAGCTTGTCCCAAAACACATTTGAGGAGCTGGGCGAAAAGGACAGTATTCTTTCTAGCTCTCTGCTGGTGCGGTGGAAGGCGATTTTAAAGGAAAGAAGATATGAACACTAACAACAATCTTAATAAAAATAATAACACAAGGGCAAGTCTTTTGCTTTGAACATTATTCATGTCTTCCTTTAGGGGATCTTGGGAGATCTTTGCATAAAGTAAAGGCTTGATCCAATGGCTAGTCCACTCACTTCTCCAAGTACTGTATGAGGTCCTAAGAATTAAGCCTTACAGAGAACTGGTGTGAGGTAGCTATTCTCTACTTGTTTCTTATACTAAACCTTCATCTTTCTCACAGGAGATGAAACTGCTAGAGCCAGAGCCACTAAATACAGGCATTTTATCAGGCAGTGAGACTTTAAATAGAAGTATAGCAGACAAGGAAAGGAGACAGAACAAGATCCCAAACTCCATCAATTCTCCAAGACAGTAAAAGAGGCACGTGGAAGAATTCTGACTTAAATGGGCAGTAAGATTTTCCCTGCACTGACATACTATTTGCTTGATCAAGAAAAAGAAAAAAAAGGAGAAAAAAAAGAAGCCCAATGTGATTTAGTGACTGTTGATAGAGATCTCCACATGATGGGTAAAAAAATGCATGTGTATATGTTTTTTATACATGCACATAATCAGGTATAGATTATTTAATTACTGATAAATTTAAAAAAAAATTAGTTGAAGGCCATCCCAGTGAAATAACTGTTGCATCAATAAGAGAAAATATAAATTTTTCCTTAGAAAGTGAAATTGCTAAAATGTTACTATTTTCTGTATGTGCACAGAAGAAAGCATAAAATATTTCCCCCCAGGAAAGCGCGGGAAGTTTTTTTCTTCCCTTTGAAATTGGTCCTGACTATGAGGTGAATTGTATCAGAAAGCTGTGCAGACACACAGTGAATGCAGTCAGGTTATCAGGAAGATAGGCAAGCTGGATATTAGAGTTCACTGCTTGGTTAATTCCTCGGAGCCTGGCCCAGATAGGGTCAAATATCCTCAGCTCTCACTTAAAGACACTGTACAGGTTAAATGCAGTAACCTGAATTACTTTTCATTTTGCTCACCAGAACACATTATCAGTAGCAACTACCTCCAAAATCAAATCTGAAGGAAATAACAGTCAAGGAAGTGTGGTGTCAGTAAATAAACACCCCCTACCCCCTCCCAGAAATTCTGCATCAATGAAAAATGCAGGACTGAGCCTTGGGTTTTCATTGTTAAATGTAAAGTATTTCCCAGTCATCATATAACACATGGAAAGAATAACCATCCATGCCCACATCTTCATGCTTACACATTCCCCTCCCCTTCTTAATATAGTAGCATCAGTCAAGAAGAGGGAGATGATAAAAATGAGTAATAGGTGTCAGTAGAAAGAAGGGAAATATTGTAAACACATGAAAACATATGGCTCCGGAATCCACTGGGAAAATATACCCAGTAACTAGCATCAGACAAACCCTGACTAACGTGTAAGATCCACCAGCAGCACACTGGAGCAAGAAGGCAAGAGGCAGAGAACAACGAGAGGATGATGTCGAAAGGCATGACTTCTGTCCGTACAGTCTGTCCGTACAACTAATCCGATGCCAGAATACCAGAACCCATACACATGGGATAGCCTTTACTGAGGCATCTTGCAGTGAGATGGAAGCACTTCTCTGCACATCAATTACCCAGTGGTGGAAAGTCTGAATGAAACTGAAATTGGAGGATGACTTGTGAGTGGATTTAGAATTCAAAGCGGGCAAGAAATGCTGGATGGGGATGCAGACTCAAACAGAGGAGAGTGGTATGAGCAGGGATCAGAAGGGACAGGGGAAGGAACAAAGATGCATCTGTTCCCCTCCCTATCTGTTACATTCTCTCTTTTTAGAACGCAAATTCTTCAGAAAAGCAGAGATCATTCCTGCCTTTGCTCTTGTATAGTGCCTAGCACTGTATTATATACAACATAGCTTAATGAGACATCAGATACAGATCATACTTTTCCACAGAACCATTTCTAATGCAATTAGATTTTGTTAGGAAAGCTTTTAATGAATCATTTCACTCTGATATGCTGAAATTTACTATTTTAAAAAGTGAAAATATTGGGTTTGATAACGTAATATTAATTACTGTAGTCATAGATTTTTATTTAATTAATTTTGATTTTTGTCTTGTTTCGAGATAAAAGCAAGTGTTACAATTTTGGAATTTTCCATTAGAAAAAAATCTACTGTTTCTTCAGAAAACCTAAGTCTTTGAAAGGTTTCTTTCTAAAATGCCTAGCTGATTTTTTAACTACTTTAATGCCTTCATGTATGGGCTGACAGGTGATAGAAATATTCTTTATTTGGTACTTATTCAGTGGGGCCTTATGGGAAGATGATAGGGGAGATGCCATTCAAAGCCATATCATACCACTCATTTACCAGTTAAAGATTACCTGCCGCATGGAAAAGTAATCTGAACGCAATGACAGTGTATTTTGTGTACTCTGTGCTGTACACAATAAATAGAAATTCTTGCTTATGGAATCAAAGAAAAAATACCTCTCTATATTTTTTATGACAAGAAACAAGGACTCCCACCATGCCACTTTTCTCCCTAAGGGTGAGGCCGACCTAAAACACCACCAATATATTTTCACAGAAAAAGTTGCCAACTTATTGTCAGAGAGAATTAGTAAGAAGAAATATGAACGTTTGCCACCAAGACTAAAGGACCAATAGAAGAAGTGGAAAAAAGAAAACAAAGCCCCCAAAACCATATGAAAATTTGATTGTCTCCTTTAATTACTGTTTTCTTCCTTTACCTAAGAGAATTATTTCCTGCTCAGTTACTTTTGTGAAATTTGGTAGTTTTGCTTTACAAAGTCTGCAACCATTTTATTCTAATTTCATTTTAGGTGAGCCTCCATCATTTGAGTTCCACTTTCTGTTTCAAATTTGAATGATTCTAAGGATATAGAGGACCTCTTTTTCAGAACTTAACATCCTACAGGCAAGCTCTAACCTCTATTTAGTCTTTTAAATAAGTATCATGACTTTAAAAAATTGCTGATAGTAATGCTGAACTCATTGAAATCATACAGAGCCGTAAGCTGTTTAATAATTTTGTAAGAGTAAACAAGAGCATAAGTAATTGTCATAACGCACAAAAATGAACAAGTAAAGTTTCTTGCAATCTGTTAAGTGTATGCAGGAGCAAATGATCAGTTCATCATGACTTCTCACTTATCTGTTATCTCTTATCCTCTATTGGAATGTCATTTCCAGTCAAGCCATAATGTTAGTCTCCACTGCCCATTTGTTACACTTTCAAGTAAAAGCTTTTGTATTGAGCTGAATTTGATTTTCTATATAAAATGTCAGGATTCTGTTAAACTTGTAAGAAGGACATTTAACACTCCAGTCCCCAGTGAAATTTGATGTATTTGTGTAGATAGCACCAATTACATCATTAGTATACTGATTAGCAGTCATTCAGAGTAAAAAATGAACCATAGAGTAGCAGAAGAATTTGGGAGCATAGACTTTCCCTTTGATCCAAGGGTTCAGAAAAACATATTTTTGCCTCCCCAAATAGGAGAGAAGCGCTGGCTGCTTCTTCTTCCTTTTTTTTTCCCATAGGAACAGTGAAGCGAAGCAGAGTAGGCCAGAGAATCTGGCCCGTGGCATGTTGCTGGCTCAGTCAGATATGATATCCATGTCTAGTCCCTTCATTACCTCATTCCTCCTACATCAAGAAGAAGCCAGTGTAAATTACTAAATGAAGAAAGCTATGTGGTCTTTCAAGTTAAACAAAACTCCTTGCATAAATGTTGCATCAGCCATTCATCCAGCAGCATACATTGTTCTGTCAACCAAGGTATTTTGATGAATCTCCTACCAAAAGGTAAAATGTAACAAAGATTAGTAAAGTCCAGAAAGTTGCCTTTTGCAAAAATACTCTTTTTAGTCTCACTCTGGTTGCTTTATTATTTGCAAAAGGAATCTCATCTCCGATGCAGCATCTGTTTTTCAGTAAAGTCTTGCTTTTTACCCAATTTTCCAGCTGGATTGACTGAGGCAAAAGGAGGTCAAGTGACTTGCCAAGGTCAGATGGCAATCCAGTGCTTTACCAAGGATTAGAATTTAGGAACCTCCTGATTAATAGAACAAATAACCTCCATGCACCAAATCCCCATGGGATGGGCAAGTCACAGAACTGGGTAGGATTAACCAGAAAGGACTTGTCTGCTTGGGTAAGCAAAATATACCCAGCACAGAAGAAATACAAACATTTTCAAGTTGCTGAGGCATAATCCTAGGAACCATTTACATGTGTGTGCTTGTGCAGTTTGTGGAGGTCTTTAAAAGCCCAGTAAAGCACAAGGTTAATATTCGAAGCCATTGCATTAAATAGCATATGCACATCTTTATTTAAAAAAAATAGAATAACCCATCTCAATCCACTATTATTTTAATTATTTAAAGAGGCTCAGCCACTGGCACTGGAGATTTGCACTGCGAAAGCCCTGTCTCCTAACAAAAGGGCACATGCTCAGAACGGCAAGTAAACAAACATTCCAGACATGCCTTATGTTCCAGCAGCAGCCCGTTTTAAACAAATCTTACTAGTTACAGAGCAAAAATGGAAACTGTCTGTTTTGATTTAAATCTGTCCCTGAGCAATTTCCATGAGTTAACACAGCAGAAGTACAAGTACAGGAACAAATAAACAAACAAACAAAGAAACTTGAGCTCGCCTCTAACAACTGAACCGCCACCAGTTTCCAAAATGTAATCATAGAACTGTCCATTCTTGCACCACAATTAAGAGCAGCTCACAATGGAGGCGAACTGCTCCACCCCAGCAAAGGGAGAGGGCGTTGAAATGCTAATTGCACACAAAACTTCAGTGGTGCTGGTGATTAATATACTTATTGTTATTGTTAAAATTGGAATGACAAAGAGTATAATATCGCAGTGCTTTTGTGTCCTCTGGCTGTTCAAAAGTGTCTCCTTGCACTTTCTTTGGGTGCCAGAATTACTCAACTTCATTTTACGGTTTTCACTTGCATTGAATAGACAGGAGATGTGGAAGAACAGCCATTGGAGTATTTTAAATAACGCAAAATAGGTAAGAATGTTTTTTAGATTAGGAAACCTGTAGTGGGGAGGACAGAGGGAAGTAGTAGGATATGTTCTCCTAGGTGAAAAAAAATAGAAGATGACCTGAAGTTCATTCTAATCGACAGGGTCCTGATTTCTCACTCTTTCAACTTTACTCAAGTCACAATCCCTTACTCACTCCTATAAGCTACTGAGATTTCCAGCGCAACCCACCAAAAGACTTATATGTATGTTTAAGAAGATAAACACCAAATTGGCTGTTACTGCCTGCAGTTATATGCTTAACTTTAAACATTTACTGAAAACATTTTTTTTGAGTGAGGCGAAGATATTTTGCACCTTGCAGAATCAAGCTTTCAGAGTTTAATTGCTACAGAAAGATTTTGAAGGGAGAGGGGGATGTTCATACCCTCTGTAAAGCAAGCCCCTCATTCACTTCTGTAGGATTCATGAGAACAACCACTGTACTCAATATTTACAGATCCTTACTATATGGCTAGGGTGGGACTGCTTATAATCCTGACCTGTTAGAGGTGGGGATAACTATGTGGTGACTAGGGTATTTAGTCTAAGTTAGTCTAACTTCACTACAGTGTCTAGTGTAATTTAGTGTTATCTCAACAGCAAATAGCCTATTTCTGTACTCACATGCCTTACATTAGCATAAACTAATAATTACAATATAACAAATATTTAAGATAAAAGATGCTGCAACAGATCATAAGCTATTTTGGGAGTGATACTTGTTAAAAAGAGGATGCTCGGCTTCTCTGTCATAAGACTTCAGGTTGCTCACCTCAGCCTCAAATTTCTTGATTCATTGCCCGTCATAGTTGTCAATGACTGTTTATGGTTGACATTAAAAAGTATTGACTGTATCACAAACAGAACTACAGCTTTAAATAACAGAAGAAATTGAGCTCTACCCATGTTAACAAATTAAAATCCAACCGCCTACTTTATGCAGTGAGGCTCCGAAGTTCCATGTATCTGTTGCATTAAGAACTTGTGTCTCAGAACCAGATACAATGAGCAACAGCAGGTGCTCTTGTCCTTGAAAACACGTATGTTCTTTTCTTACCCGAAAGGCACCACATTTGTGTATCTTTCACACAAACTGAGAAACTGCACCTCTCGGCACACATGTGGATACATATTTACACCAGATGCGGCTACTCTGGGCCTGCCCGCAGGGTGGTGCGGGCTGCGCAGCTTTGCGGCTCTGGTCCCACCACTTGACGTGGGAGTGCGTGGTGCGTTGGCTGGCGCTAAAGGCAGGGCTACAGCTCCCTTGGTTCCCTGCTAAAACTGCACTCACTTAACACAGCGGTTTTTTCCATCAAAGCATTTTTCTGCTTGTGACTGGAAATAGATGCTAATTTGCCAAAGGTGTACATTCAGCATTTGAAATTTACCCAATTTGTGCTTGCAAGATCCAGGCCTGATTCTGCCTGACATGTCTTTGGTTTAGAGTGAAGGCAGAGCAAAGGACTCCCCCGTTCCAATCTACCTCCAGACTCCACGATCCAAATTTGGTGGGCAGGATTATGGGATTGCAGCACGTGGCCTGGTAAAATGTCTGCTCTCGGCGTTCCTGGGGGTGCGGCACCTGGAGTCAACCCGGAGACGGAGGTCACCAAAAGTGGTCCCAAAGGTGCTTAGGCTATCGATGTACACACAAAACAAAACAGCTGCACACATGCAGAGCTACCCACATAGAAAAAACACCAGATACGCATACAGATTATGATTTAAAAATATGAAGTACATCTTTCAAAAGTAGGCCACAATTTGAAAAGCAATGCTGAGAGATTTACCTGCATTGTTCCTACATAGATCTATACGATAAAATGTCCTCATGCTGGTCTCAAGGTACTCCCATTAGTGGCACAAGGAATATTTTTAGCATTTAAATTCAAGCAGGATTAAATAGGGGATGGACTGAAGACGAAATGTGAAGATTTGCCTCTTAATACAGATGCATCTTTTTAAAATATCCTCAACAGTCAGAGAAGGTGAGTTCTCCTTTCTTTGAGAATCCCAACACCAGAGGCTGGACGAATGATTTTAACCTTGACTTTCATGACATTTCCAGGTTTCTGTCAGACTCTGACTGTTATTTTAATTGTATATTCCAGTTTATTTAGCAAATGAAGTGAAGTTTAGTTACTGAAATAAAAAGTCAAGACATATGGACAAAAACGTGATCAATGAGATATTCTGCATAAATAAAATAATGATGGAGTAGAAGAACTTCATAAAAGCTGTGTTTTCTTTTCTGTACAGTAGTGAGACAAGGAAAAATTAAAAGCAATTATTTGCTGTGGGGGTCGGCTTATTAGTTTTTATTAATGAACAAAATATTCATCATCAGCGTGTGTTTTAGTCAAATTATAAACCCCTTTCCATTTTCATTTGGTCAATGGCTGAGATATGATTTCATGCCTAGAAATAAACAATTAGATGATTTAGGAGCTGCATTTCCTTAGACTTTTAATGGTAGATTTCTGTTGCTGTTGTATACCACATTTCCTCTGACAGTGATGTAATTATTGCTGTCATATGTATTGCTTTGCTAAACAATGTATATCCTGTATTTTGTTATTTGCATTTCTTATTTCACAGTGCTTTGCAATCCAGACTTTGACTTCAGGAAAATGTATTTATCATACTTTGTATATGCTGTGGTTTAAGGATCATGACAGGCTGTACCAAATAGGTAAGAGGTCAGTAGTTGGCATTAGCTCTTAATCTGGCATACAAGAGAGGTCAAAGCATTACTAGCAATGAAAACCACACTGTTGCTATCGATTACACGGTTCAAGACTTCAGAAGGTTCCTTTCATGCAAAGTGTATCCCTAAAGGCCTTCCAGAATTAAATAATATGGTTACACAGATGAATGATGGCAGAGACAAAGCCAAACTCAGATGTCTAGTCAATGAGCTGAGATTTGAGAGGAAGAACTGGTACAGCAAACATGTAAAGCAAAATTACTCCATGGGACAGATACATCAAAGGGGATGTCTCACACACAGTACAGACAGAAACCACCTAAAGAAACTAGTGGAGAGGTGGCAATGGTAAATGACAATGCTGATGAAGCAGCATGGATACAATATTTTCAGGCCCTTGTAAAGAGCTTGATTCAACTTTTACCAGTAGAACTTACAATGTGTGCATCTTCCAGTGGAAATATTGCTATTGATCAGCTGTGCAAACTCTTCTTCTGGTGCAGATACCATAGTGCCATTAAATGGCACCAGCTTAGTCCTCAGATGCCATGATTCAGCATCTATGGAATCTGTGCCTGACTCTAAAGCTTCTTTATCCCAAAAAGTAGCTTTTGGTAATGCTGGGCCACTTTGTTGTTTTTCCTGCTTCTGGTGACAAGTACAGGGCTTTTGATGAGACTCATGGCTGCTAGACCATCTCGCTTGGGCTATAAGTGTCTTCTACATGTTAAGGTCGTTAGAGAGTTTTATGACATTTCACCCTTCAAACCACACATATTTGGGTGCTACAGTTTGGGAAAGAAACAATCAAAACTAGAAAACATGGAAAACTTTTATCTGATTTTCAGAATTATTTTTTCCTTTCTGCACTAGGGTATACTCAAGATTTTAAAAAATTGTTCACCCATGCAGACAGATTTTTAGCAGATTCAGAAGTGCTAATAGAGTCATATTTAGGGCACCTACCTGTGATGTGGGAGACTGAGAATAAAGGTTTTGACTGTCACTGCCTTGACTATTCTGGTGTGAGTGAGACTCCCTTTTGCTTTGATTACCTTGTCTAAAACCAGTTTAGTCATGCTATGCTCTGTGTGTGCATCTAGGTTGTAAACTTAGGCACATTTAGAAAGGTCAGTTTGGCTTCCTGATATTTTCCATGCAAGGCAATGCACGATCTGGTGTGGAGGACTGAAGTCTGGGAAAGCACAGCCAGGACTATGACTAGTCTGTTCATGCTTGTGCTTGCATTATGGATTAGAACAAATTCAACTTATTTCTGCTGACATGTTCCAGCTTTGTCTCATGTTTTATACACCCAAATATAATCAATACACCATAAATCTGGATTCAAAACTGTGTGTAAATTATAGAACAGTTGTACTCATTTTGACCAGGAGCTCCGCCTTTGGCACTGGTGTGTTTATGTTCCTTCAGAAAGTCTCCAGATTGACATTTTCCAGAGAAAAAGAAAATGCCTGTCCATAGTGATGGACAAGATATGAATTGATAATGGCACCTTTACTTTGCGGATACCTTTGTGTTATCTTGAAATATTTGAAAGCAGCCCCAGGGCTGTTTTTTCCACTACACTGGTTGATAGTGGCTCCGGAGGGAAGATCTGTCAATAGCCAAAGAGCAGCAGAGCTGCAACCATGGCACCTCCTTCATTTGCACTGTTCTGGCTCTACATCAGCCCACACTGAAGGAATTCACATCTGGGGAGGCTTGCCCAGTTTCTGGTCCTTTGGTGCCAGATGACACAAAAAAGCTGGATCAGAAGAGACAAACTGATCTATTTGTAAATGGAAAAGCAACATTTCCAGACCTGGTTATTTATGTGAAAGAAACAAGGATTTATTGTAGGTGGAGCCAGCAGTGATGCCTGCAGCCAAGTTAGTTTGATGCTTCCCTTTAGACTATCATGTTTTCCGTTGCTTAGAACTGTGTCAAAACAGTAATGCGTTGGTATAAACTTTTCCTTGAAGAATTGTCTCTCTCAGATTCACGTTTTTTCCCCCCAGAAGATTTGCAAGACCAGCTTGCTTGTTCCTAAGTTGGAGAGAAACTTGTTCGACCATGTTTTAAAAAAATAACCTGCATTTGGTTGAGAATCTCGGGAACAATAACTTGAAAGATGACTGGAGAGTATGAGAGGAAGGGTGTCTGTATATAAACAGGATGAACTGACATAAAATGTGTGGAGCTGAGAGCCAGGGCATCTGAAGGTGATAAGACTAGGATGATGATACTGGGATGATGAAGAAGGAGAAAATGGAGCTCTGGCACAGTGAAAAACAGGAGAAAACACAGGCCAAATTGGAGATTAGACTTCGTAGTCAGGCAGGAAGGTCTAAGCCCTAAAGCACTCTGTTCTCCAAAATGTAAAAATGAATACAGAATTCTTGAGCCTTACCAGATTTCTGTTCTCAGCAAATATTTGTTGAACAATAATCAAAGTATCTGTCAAAGCATTTAATAGTGCAGAAGAGGACCAGAGAATCACAGAGGAACTCTCATTGGTAATGGGTCATGGCCCCCCATTGCACTAGTAGGTGATGAGACAGACGAGTATGTTGAAATCTGGCTTTCTTGTTGATAACCAGTGTTGATGTCAGTATGATGCCATATGACAAAAATTTTGTTTTTCTATTGCCTTACAAAGAAGTACCTAGAACCCACATAAAAATTAGCCTTGTAATGCCAGGCACTCTAAAATTAGGAAATGCCCAAATTAGTTATGCAATCATGGCTGATCAAATAAGCTTCTGCTTTATGATACAGTTATTAACTATACAGTTTTCCACTGCGTTTCCATGGGGCCGTGTCTCATGCAATGTACTAGCATGCTTGACTCCCAAAGAAGGAATGGGCTTAGATATCCAAAAGGTAAGGATACCCTAAAGATGCCCTAAAAGCAGTTCTTCATATGGTATACAAGAAGTCATGAAGCAGAAAATTTTAGCAGTACCCAGCACTTCCTGATGGAGTCTAAAGAATCAAAGAAATTTAATGCGTCAGATAGCCCTACTCTAGGGAGGTTGACATTTATGTTATTAAGGATCCTATTTTCTGCCGAATGGTTCTTTGACTATACAGGTTGTGTCGTGAATGAGATGAGGAAATGCAAAAGAAAAAAAAGATTATTTTAAAAATAAGGCAACTGATCCAAATAATATAATCCTTCAGATCCAGGACATTGACTGTATCATTTAACTCAGATTTTATACAGCTGACTACTACTTGTGCTTTTCTCATTTTGTGACGCTTAGGCTGGAACTCTGGTGCTGGACTGGCAAAAGTGCTGCAAGGTAAGTGAAGGGGAGCAGCAATTCTGACAGCACAAAGGGACATTCTATGCCATACATTCTGAAACATTAAGTTGTAGACACCTCAGATTGGGCATCCAAAATAATGGATTTTTTTCGACTTTAGTCTTTGTGCCTTATTTCTCTATACGTTGCAAAAGGAATCATGGAAACATATTCTCATCTTGCAGAGGTTTTATAGAAATAAAACGGTAAATATCTGTGATGATGCAGATACAGTTACAGAAAAACTCATGAGGAAATTAATAATTCTGTCTTCATATCTGGGTCTGAATAAGGCCTGAGGCCACCCATTGAACAATAAGAATAAAAAATATATTGGATCACTGCTCATTAAGTGAGCATCCGTCCATCCTGTGCACAGAATGAGGCAGAGGTCCCAGGGAAAAAAAAATGATGGCATCCTGTCATCAAAGCCTTTATCATAATGTACCCAAGAAAGCTGAATTAGCATACCATGCATTGGCTTAATAATTCTAGTTTTTCTCATATTCAAGAGTTTGCCTATTCAACAGGAACATTCTTTTACCATCGTTGTACATGTATGCTAAACAAAAAAAAATAATCCAATACAATCCAATCTGAGATACACTCCAGAAAGTGATTGTCCACTATTGGTGACTTGGCCATTTTATATTAAGTTAAGGAAAAATATTTTTGATTCTTGTGAATAGGTGTGTAAGGATATGTTTAAAATTTTTAGAAAGACAAATAGTTCTGACATCAGAGTTTGGGGATGAATAAAAATTTAGTAAGATACATGGTGCTTTTTCCTTTTTTAAAAAAAAATCAAGCCTTAATCCTACAACTGTATATTAAATCACTTATTCACTGTCACAGGCAGGAGAACACAGATATAGTAATCTACCAGTCTGGTATCTGGTATGCACTGGGAGTCGTGAAATAGATCTCGGCAGGCTGAATGCTGTGCACCCACGCATTGTACAATGCTGTGATTACAGTAGGTAGGTGATTTGGGTAACAGTGAATTTCAGATATGCAGGAGTCCAGTATAATGTGTGGTATGATTTTCAGGATTTTTTTAGGACACATCCTATAATTGTATGCCTGGTATAATGTCTGATTGGCTTGCCTTTTGTGCCACTGAGAATCTAAACCCCTCAGAAAAATGATGCCTTTTCTGCAAAATTTTTTTGAGAATCCATTTTAAGAGAAATAAATTAATCAAAGCTGATTACATTGTGCACACTCCATTTCTGTAAAGGAAATCAAAACAATTTATACAAGTCACATTTTTATTGCATGAAACATTGTAAAACACCTATAGAACAAAAGTCATTCCTAAAGGTATAGTTTATAACCTCACAACTACCTTCAATACAAACCAAAAAATTGTCAATATCCTACACAGGCAGTATCCCGTTAATAGAATTTTGGCTGAATATTTTTAATAAAATTCCTTGGGATTGTTAATGGTGGCATCCAACAGACTGCTCTTCCCCTCATTTGGTCATACCTTGCTGCCTTCATGTATTTGTGAGTCCATCTGTATGGTATGCTCATTATGCCTTACCTTTATGTGGTATATATTTTAAAAAATGCGACGTTACTTATGATGAAAATCATAGGCACTACTTTATAAGAGGTGAGAAACCCCGCCAAGGAGTGCCTGCAAATGACTTGGTGGGAGCAGAGAATGCTGAACCCTTGGTAGAATCATTCCCAATGTTACCAGGTGGTGGCCCATACCACCTTTTGCACGAAACATTCCCCATATGGATTTACTCTGGGGGGGTAGTGCCACTTCCACTCTTGCCACCCTAAGGCACGGGGGGCAGGCTAGGCCGGATTTCCATAATTCTAGTCCAGAACTGTCAAATCAACATTTTCTGTAGTTGGCTATATGCTGCTTGAAAAAACTAAGTAAAAAGGACAGGCAAGTGGTTTTCTTGTGAAAGAAATCTTCCAAATTAGCCTTCCCTTTAGGTTGATTATGTCTGTCAGTTAGAGGGGAATCTTCTGTGGTATGTTGGGCCTGATGGCCTAGACAGCTGGACCTTTGTTTGGTTGTGTATTGTACTAGTCATCCTTCACATTTAGAAGAGGAAATGTTTAGAGTCTTTTTTGAAGATGCAAATAGGCAAGATAAGCATGCACATGTGCAAGGCATCCACCTGTTTCTTTAAGCTACTTTAGGCATCATGTCACAAGTTATGTTAGTTCTCACTGGGTTGACCAAGTAATAGCTGTTTTTTATTTTTCTTCAGCAGACTGTTCCAGAGGTTTTGTCCATGACAGGAGAGTCCCATAGTTGGTTGGTTTTGATGTCAGTTAGAACTGACAAAGGCTTAGCCCAGTATTCTAAAATTCAAAATTGGGAAGAAATGGGTCAGGTGAATGTCAGAGATATTGCTGCTAGGGAAAATGAAGTGTTTCCTATGCTCCCAAATTTGGCTTGCTTGTCGTAGCAACTTGCTAATTATTAGTTGTGCATGTCTTCATAAGATAAACCACTCTTTTTTTCTTTAAGCAGTAACCAAATAATGCTGTTGACTTTTAAAATATCACTAGATTGTAGATTTAGCATTATGTTGTGATTAGTATGGCATTTCACACCTTTCCCAGAGCTATTGTCTCAGATTTTCAGCAGATATCATTGAAACTGTTTACAAGTCATACTTGAACGGTTATCTTTGTTGTATTTTTGTAAAGGTTGGCAACTTTCAAAATTAAATACAAATGAAAATTTAGCATAAATGTACCATCCTGCTCCTGGCTTCTCTGAGCTGGCAGAGTCCAGATTCTCCTATATTTTACTAGGAAGGGGTGCTATGCATGTTGGGGGCTATTTCTTCTGAAGGTTCAGCATAGCACACCTTTGGTAGACTAGGACATGCTTATTGGAAAGTTTTCTTCTGAATTAAAAATAGTCATAGTTTCCTCTGATGAAATATGTGAAAAGAAGCATAGTAAGACATACAGGTCTGGCCAAAGGCTGGAAAGAAAAGAATTATCTCTTTCTGGCCAAAGAAAGGACCACAGCTACCTCTCCTGTAAATAGGGGTGTGCAGCAGGGGAATGCTGAGTCAGCTGCGAAGAATTAATCAGCCTTTCGTCGTCTTGGCTCAGCAAAAATGGAATTGTGCTGTGGGGAACTGTGATGGAGTTAAGTAACAAAGAATTATTCTAGAAAATCACTAAAATTGAAGGTGGAAAAGAAGTTATTCCAGTTTCTCTCCAGATGCAGACTAGAGAGCGCTTTCCTAATTTCTTTGACTTCAAAGTTGATTGAAACAAGTCACGCATTTTAAGAGTGTTTCCCGCCCACTGGCTCCTCCAGGCATTTGAAAATCTGGCCACTTTATGTGGATGTTTGAATAGGTTCCAAGCTCATTCGAATATCTGACCCTATACTTCTCTGCTTTTGTCCCATAGATTTAGTTTGGCATTTAAGCTGCTTCTTCACCTTCAATTCTCTATCCTTCAAAACAACACATAAAAAGCTCCAGCAAACACACAGCATACAAAATTCTTTCCTGGTCCAGACTCCTTTAATGGAAGGAACTAATCAAAAAATTAAATTGCAACATTCAGAACCTCAAAAGTAAGGTGTGGAGTAAGGTAACCTCAAGGCTAAGGGAGAAATCCTTTAAAATTGAGGTACCTTAATTGACTCCAGTGGACCTAGACTAATTTACATCAATAGAGGATCTGACTTGAAATGATTACATGTCTTATCTGAAATTGTTCAGCACTGGAAACACTGGAGTGGAAATCTTGCAAGCAGCAGCAGCATTATGAGATTTCCAGTACCTCTCTCTTCAAGTCGTGCTGTTCTAAAGGAAAATATGCATGCCAGGACTGGGTAATAACTCTGACAGATTCCCCCATTCATAGCACTGAGAGCTGCAGCTGGGCTGGGTACAGCGAGAATCCGTGTGATCTCCTGCCCCAGCAAATTCGCCGCCGCATGTAGCCAAAAGCCAACCTCTCCCAGAATACTAAATCCACTGAAGCAGAACCTCTGCAACAATTTATAGCAGGTTTCTAGGTGCTTAGCAGCCATAGTGCTTTTCTTGTTTATGGCCCATAGTTTCCTCAGCCATACTCTGTAATTTCCTTACTGAGGTCTTACTCTCAGGTCTGCATATATTTACATGTTTTACTCTGTAAGCTTTTAAGCAGCAAATTATACAAAATAGAGGTGAGACCTCTGCTAGTTGAGTCTTCCTTTTATTGTTTCCATTGTAGTCGCGTCTGGAAAATAAATAAGTAAGAACTTGAATTGACATAAAATAAATGACAGTTCAGGTTCTATAGGTTCATGTTTATGACATGATTGGCCCACAGCCACTGCAGCTATTTCGTAGTCTACAAGATGTCCTTGATTTGCTCTTCCACCAGTGTGATAACAAGCACATATAATTTTTGCGTATGCTGCTAACAAGCTTCTAGCCTCTGATTTTACACATTCAGCTTTTACATTGTTCTTTGCAGAACTCTCTCAGCTCTCTTAAACAATCCTTACATTTTCATCTATACTGTTTTCATCTTTCAATCTAAGTTAGATGACTATAAAGAGAAAAGCAAGAAAATATGATAAATGAAGACACTTGTGAAATCACAGAATTAACAGTCTTCATTCATAAAAAGGATGTCATTTTTCTTCCAATAATATATGAATTATGATAACCCAAACAGAGCTACCTTAAATATTTTCTGATCTGTAAAAACACCTTCTTCTACTGCCTTTTGAAAGTAATATACAAAAAGCCATATAATGATGGTAGCAATAGTGGGACTTCGAGTGCATCCATGCCAGCCCTGTTAGATCTCTTATCTGCTTTTGACACGTTGGTCATGAGATTTCTTCTCTCTTTTGTATAGATCTCACAGAAATTGTCTTGGTGTTTGTGGCATGACTCCATTCCTTCCTCGCTGAGCTTATATTGGAGCCTGATGAAGGAATTTTTTTTTTTCTATCATATAGCCTTCCAAGGGCTCTCATTTTGTTTACCCTCTTGCTAGGGAGCACAGACAGCTGAAATTTCAGCCTGGTGGTGGCCCCATATTTACAACTCTATTGCACTTGACCTTGCTAGGGCTAGTGAACATGCAGGCAGCCTTTGTAAAGGAGGAAGGCACGAATAAGTGCTGGCTGGAGTTCAGTAGAAAGAGACTGAGGCAAGATCAACAAAATGGGAAAGTACGAGCAATTTTTAACGAGAACAATCGTTCATGTTTGTCAGTTCACATGAGAGCAGAACTGGTGGATTCTCAGTAGCTGATCCATAGTCAAATAGCATCCTTGTCCAGGGATCCTTTATTTCTTTTCCGTCACCTTATCTGAGCGATGACATCCATTTCTTCCTGGTATGGATATGGTTACTCACTCCATGTTTTTGCTGGTTTCTACAACATGTAATATATTGAGTTGCTCTTTACCTTAACTTGAAATAGCCCGCAAAATATTGTAGCTCACACCTGGAATACCTCTGAGAGCAACCCTTTGCCTAATTTTCTCTGAGCTACAGTGGCTTCCTAGTTTCCAGCTAGAACTTCAATATCAGTTTTGATCTGTGGGATGATATAGTCAGAGATGGAATGAAGTGTCAAAATCCCACTGAAATTCAGTGTGCTTTAACTTTTTTGCTAAACTCCTTTCAATTCCTCTGAAAATCTCAGAAGAACTTACACAGGGACCAGGCTATATGGTTTAATATTCAGGATAGATAGTGACTATTTCTTTTCCTAGAGCAATCTTGGCAAACTGAGAATGAAATTGGTAGCATTATCATCAGTTACTGACAATCTACTTTCATTTTCTGAAAATTCCCAAGTACTTGGAATTCTACCTCTGTGCAGTAATTAAGGAGGGTAAAGGTTATTTTGCTCTTTTGATTAAAAATTGAATTTACTTTGTGTTGATGTAAAAGCAGGAAATGTAATAGCAAATTAGTTTTTGTTCTTTCCATCTGCATTCAAAATTAATATTTAGTACAGATTTTCTACTTCATTTTCAGATAATCAGAATACACAAACCTAGTAAGATTGTATCACCACTTCTTCTTGCAAAGAAATTTTTGTCATTACATGAAAAAGGAATCTATATTAACCTTCAAAAGCTACTATTCTTAGGTGAATGGCACCAGAAACTTGAGCATTCACATAGTAGCATTATGATTGGCTTGAGAGCACATATCCAGAATATGTTGAGATTTTGAGGCAGTTCAGGTAGTGGGTTAGTTTAAACATTCATAGTGCAGGGAAGCCAGTAAGGTAGGTTTTATGGAACCATATCAAGACAAAAAAAAACCATAATGGGCATTGGCAACTGGCAAGAGTGCTGCCTTTGGGCTGTCATCCAGAGAGCACGTAGTTTCAGTAAGCAAGAAGTGGGATTGCTCTTTGGTGTCCAAGTGAAAAATGAATGGGATGAAGAGGTGTCTGGATGAGATACATCTAATTACGCACTATAAGACTTGGGCATTATATATATTATAGATAGATAGATAGATAGATAGATAGACAGACAGACCAAAAGGTACAGAAGAAGAGATCAGACTCTAGAAACACCATATTCATCTTCAGGGCTAAACTTTAATTTCCTGAAGTTGAATAGACATTTTAGAGGGAGCTACAGCTTTATGCAGCATTAAAAGCTTGAGGTTTTAGCTTCACAAAAGTCAGGAAAATCTTGACTTTGAAGTAGAGGTAGTCAGGAAATTCAGAGCCAAGTAATGATTCCACCTTTCAAAATAGTAGTAGTGAAAGGAGACACAAAAAGCTGCTGGAAATTTCTATAATTGCTGCAAAAGAAAGTAGAATGTTTAAAATTATCATAAAAAAACCAAGTCACTCCCACAGGAAAAAAGAAAGCTGTTTCTGTAATGACTCTTACAAGGTCAAAATTTAGCCCTTTGCTTGGAAATGAGTATCTCTAAAGACTATGCATCATGGGTTCCCACTCAAATAGACGAACTCTCAAGGATACTTTTTATTTGCCTAAAAGCTGCTTAGTCTATCACTTATAAGTTGACCACTCCATTTCTTTAAAAAATATACTTCTTTATTGCTTTAGTGAGTAGGCTTAGTACTTATAGTGTCATAGATACCTGAACTAGTTAAGTTATGGCAGCTGTGGATAACATTTGTCAGTATTTTCTGACTCTTACATAAGTATGTCAATAAAATTTGCATTTGAACAAGGCCTCCCCTCTTCCTTCCCCTAGAGTGAATTAAAAGGATCATAATGACATAAAATATCAATGTGTTTTGGGGGAAGAGCAAAATTACCAAGTCAGCTTATAATACAGATTCACAAACATTGATGAAGGCTGCGAGACTGGCTCTATAAAAGATATTTTTATGTTGACAGTCGCTTAACAACAGACTCTAATGAAGATTTTGTCTTCAGCTCGTTAGGATGTCCTTGTTGCTTCCCGTCAGGAGACAGACAACAATTTGGATCAACTTTGCATTAACAAAAAGAGAATTTCTCACTGGATTCATAGTGACAAAAAAAAATATTTTATAAATATTGCAATGATTTTGAGGTACTTTTTGGCTATTCCTTTCTGTTGCTTGTAGAGCTGGGACTGATGAATCAATACAAATAAATTATGCTAGATCATATCACGGAAAAAAGATTATGTGATAATTTTTTCGTATTAATATTTGAAGACATGAAATAGATGCTCAGAAAATATGAGGGATTTGAAGCCACTGAAGGCTAAAGTTATTTGTTTTCCAAAGATTACATGGATATTTAAGTATAAGCTTTCACAGTCAGCATACCTTAATACTTCAACTGGAAATCTTTGGTATTTTTAAAAGATGAAAGTGTAATTCATTCATTCTGTTTCAGTCAACATATTTTAACACAAAATACAGAAAAGTTTCCCATTTTTTTTTTTCACAAGATTGCAAGGTACCTTGCATATGCTTCCTCTGTAATTTGATTTAAAAGTAGTAAAAGATACTCACTTGATTTACTGAATCTTCAGACATCATGTAATTAGTACAACTTTTTGCCATTTGAGTAACAATCTAAATGTCAACCTCTAGGAAAAAATTGACAGCAATTCCAGTCAAAGCCAAAACATTAACCAAAATATTCTTGTCCTTAACTACTTATATCACACTCTTCGGAATACCAGAATAATGCATACAATTTATGAAACAGAACAAGTTTTGTCCTGTTGTACATCCTTGCCTGCTGAAATGAAAAAACCTTACGTCAGTGCAAAATACGTTTGCGCAGGGTTGTTTCTAGCCCGACAATGAAATTCTATGTGAAGACAACTTCGATTTTGCAGAATTCATAAATGTCCCTTTGCAAATTCATAAGTAATGTTGAACTATATCAGATAAAATAACCTAAATATTTTTTTAAGAGGATGCATTTCTGGTTAAAATTACAATCACGCTTCATACAAATTTATTTTTTATAGAAGGAATTATTTACAATGATGTATTATTTAAACTCACCTTCAGTCTCCTGACATTGTAACCAACTCTATTTTTTCCTTTAAATTCCACTGACTATAAAAAATTGTCCTCTCAGCTGGTTTTATTCAGTTATCAGTGTAAAGGTTGCCAGAGACTTCAGTGGGAATCTAATCAAACCTCAAATGTGTGCCGAACTTGAATCTAAGGCGCAAAAGATTAGTTCATTCAACTATATCCTCTAGGATGTTGATTGTGTCCTAGCATGTGTTTGCACAGAACCCAGCACAAAATAGCATGACTGGAGTCTTTGTGTGATGAAAACTGAATGAGCGCTCAATCAAGACTTTGCTTCTGAAACTTCACCCTACAGACAGAAACCACTCTGTGGTCTGTTTGCTGTCTCCTTTGCTCCTGGCACTTGGGTCCCATGTTAGCTAGGGCTTGCCGTTCTAAAGACAGTTGGTAAGACCAAAATTAATTAATTATTTTACATGTTATTCTCCTGGTGGATACCTATCTCAAAGTGTACAACGCTGGTATATTAATGAAGACTAAAATTCAGTGTGGATAAACTACCAATTTTCATTGTTGTATTTCTAAAATCTCTTCTATCACATTAGATTTAGGCTCCATCCACATCTAAAGATGATGAAAAATAAGGCACAAGGTCTTTGGTTACATTTCTATCAGGTAAAAATAAATTATTTTCTTCTACTTCATTTATGTAAAACCGACAAAAATAAGGTAACTAAAACCAATGGCTAATAAGCCAGGCTGTTTATTAATTCTCTATCTGTTGAAATTCCTACTTCAGATCCCTGTTGTGTGAGCAATTTGTAGCTTGAATTCTTATGGGATGCAAGTAAAAAAAAAAAAAAAAAGATGTGCTCTTTTTCTGTTTATTTTGGAGAAAATGAAATGTTGGTTTTTAAGGTTGCATTAAAAATCAGATAAAAACAGTTTTTATCTTTATATGTCTTTGGGAAAAAAAATTCTACCTCAAGAAATTTCTTTAACAAAGAGAACATTATTTCAGACTCTAACATTTCTGTCTGCCTATTATCATTAGTCATAAGCTAAGCCCTGCACTAAATGTCTAGTGAGCACAGATAATGTTCATTTTGTCTGGAAGACAGGTTGCCGCCTGTCAAGGAGAGATGGAATAAATGACAGGTTTGGACTCTGTGCCTTGCAGGCATATTAGGCTAAGAAATCGCCAACATGATGAAAAATTATTTTGTCAAAAATTTGTAGGTCACCCATCATTGTCTAATGTATTCTGTGATTAATTGCTAGCATAGATCAGCATTATGTCTTTCCAGTGAATCGCTTAATTGTTGCCTGCTTCATGCTCTTAATGTAATGACGAGGCATCTGGTCCTTTCACATGTGCTTTTAAATGCCAGCTTTTGCATCCAGGTTACGGGAACTGCAACATTAAACTTAAAGAACTAGTTGAAATTAAAACTTCCGGAAATCCGTCTGTTCTATCTTTTTTTTTTTTTTTATGGCCGTGTGCATGGTAGGCTGAGTGTTAGTGTTAATGTATGTAGATTTTATTTCTGATGAGTGATTATTTGACTGCTCATTTTACGAAGATTTATGGTGTGCTTTCTATCTCCTGACTGCAGTGCTACTCTTATCTTTAATAAAAGAGATGAGGACATTAATCAGCCTTTGTCAGGAGTCCTGACTAAGACATTAAATGTACTGTATGGGATAGGTAAACACGCTCCAGATCCTTCTCTACTCCAGTAGATCAGGCAAAAAAACACTCATTATATTTATCATAATTTCACATCTGCTGTTTTTGAAGCAATGTACCATGAGGCCATAAACTGTATTACAACTGTGCATAAATTCAACTGATTTGTGGCTGGAGTAACTAATTCCTAAAGTACATTTTAGAAAAACAAGCAGTGAGCCCTGAAATTGCAATTCCATAAAGGCACTAAATTACTGACTGCAGAATCAAGAATTTGCTTGATGTGATTCTGCAGTGACCGTTTTATAAAAAGTGACAGTGTGCCTGTGATTGAGTCAATAAAATAAGGATGAGTGAGCCGTACACTCAAACAAGATTAAAGAGAAAGAGAATGACAGAGGACAGACACATGGGATATAAATAGAGGAAAGTGTAATGTTCCCCCCTCCAAAAATGGCTTTAGGATGTAGCTATTAATAACAAGGACATTAATTTGTAAGTAATCATTTAACTATGTGAGAAAAATACAGATGCTTTTACCTAAGTGTTCATCAGATGCAGTATTTCTGTAAACAAGGATGTATTTTTTTATGGCAAAAGGGTTGTAGCTCTTATCTTAAAATACCCCATATGTGAAAAATGACTGGATTCTCTCATCTGAAAATTGTGAATAGTTTGAGGAAAATCAATGGGAGTATACCAGCCTCTAACTGTGGTAATCAGAAGAGCAGTCAGGACTGCACCTTTCAAATTGTATCTTTCCTAAATTGAAAAGAATCTACTCTTAGGGAGTCCTGAGATGTGATATTTCATCAGCAGCTGAGTGGAGTTCCTTTTCCTGCTTATGTTTCAAAGCAAAACAGCGACATGAACAGCAAGATTACACCTGGCTTACCCCAGACCCATGCTTTACCTCTCCTGGTGGCAAAGCAAAGAGAGGTCAAAAGACTCAGGAGCTGCCAAAGGGTGGGAAGTATTGTTCCAAGCACTATCAATTCTCAACATTTTTGGTCAGGCCAAACTGAAGAGTATTAGAATTTCAGTTAATGGTGATACAAGATGGTGTTTTCCTTTCGGTGATATCCAAAAGTTGACACATAATGCTCATAGGCAAAAAATTATTTCTCTTGGAGTATTTAAAAATGAAAATATTTTTGATCTCCAAAAGAACTAGCCTTCAGTTATGGTATGCATTGCTCTCATCCTATAGGTAGATGTACAAAAAAACAAAACAAAGCTGAGGTATGGGATACTTTTAAACATCCTCCTCTCGGAAGTTAACGGCTGTCCATAGTGTGTCAACAGCCCCCGGTGTGTGTTGGTGGAAATATACGTTATGTTCACTTTGGAAAATGGGAGTAATATAATACCCTCTGGTGTTGTTAATAAACGTGTGTATAGCTTAGTTTTAGTACTATTCTTGACTGCAGCCTGTTAAGCTCGGTCCACTCTCGCGGTTATAAATCTGTAGGGATTATGCTGAATACCTTTGTGCTCTGTCCATGAGAGCAAGACAAAAAAGTGTTTGCTTGATGCCAATGCATAGATTCTAATAGCATCAATCTGTGCATCACTGAGCGTTTCTTTTCCTGACCTTATTACTTTACTGAAATTAAGCTTGAAACAATCTGATGTCAGATACTGTATATCTACTTTTATTGCTAGCTTTGCTGGGCCTCTCCATATTGCTAGTGCTGCATCTCATTTTAGATAGGTTGAACCACATATATATTCTCCAGTTTATTGAAAGCCTGATAGATTGTTTTCCGCATTCCACAATGGCAGGCCAGTCTTTTTCATGAACATTGGAGAACAAATGTAAATTCACATGTATACAGCTGACCAAAATTCATAGGTTTTTTTTCTTGGCATTACGAATAAATCCAGCATATCACTAGGTATGAGTAAGAATAGTACAGTGAAGTTGGCTTCAGTTCAGCTTTTCTGATTCAGTGGCAGTTTCAAATGTATTTGAAGAATCAGTAAAAGTTGATTATTATGATAGATTCAAAAAGATTTGCTCAGACAACAGCCACACCAGAATGAATTGTAAGGATTGAATAAAATGCAAACTACCTTCAAACTGAGGCAAGCTTTTGCTGTCTATCCACCCCCCACCTCCTTTCTCTCTCTCCCCATTACCATATAAACTTAGCAGCTTCCTGCAGAGTTCCACTGCAGTCAAATAAAATTCAATGATAAAAATCACTCAATAGCTCCATTAAAACACAACTAAAATTATTCTTAGGACCATGTCTAGGGATTAATATATTTAGAAGCTATCCAACATTTACATAGCTTTTCCTCATGTTGAGCCTGATCCTGCTCTTTGAAAAATAGTCAAGACTCAGGCGGCATGAGAGGAAAAGATTTTTCCCTAGCAATCTAACCTCCCCTATTCCATATCCTTGCTGTATCAAACACCCGATCCACATGGAGCAGGTTGGTCTGAAGGAAGGCTGATGAATCCCTCCAGCTACAGCAGATACAGGTTGACCGGACACAGCTGACCCAAACCTAGGCTGATTTCCAATTTATTACCCTGTAGCTGATGAACCAAACCGCTTTGACTGGTATCCTCGGTGGGTCTATTGACTTCCACTGATATGGTATGTGAACGCCTACCAATGCCATGCGGGGTTCCCTCTCTGTACTTAGAAGGAGAGCTGTTGTTTAAAGGGATCGAGCCTTCAGAAATACTGCAAAATCCACAGGTCAGGCTGGCATTAGGAAGCAATCTGGGAACTGTCAGGGTGTGATGTGACTCCGGCAGTGTGCTCACTGCGCCTGGCCAGCTCTGTTAGGAGCATTGCTGGGAGCTGGGTCGGGACCTTTCTTAAACGAGGGCAGGGGAAGATCCGGATTTTAAAAAATGGTTGTTGCTCAGTTGTTTGTGCAGCCGAGAGCATCTAATTGCTGAAAAGATCCACCCACACGCCCTTCAAACACACCTCCTTTCTCATGATGCTTTCATGGTAGCAAAGCCAGGAAGTGTCGGGGTCAGGGGAGGTGTGAACACATGCTGAGCGAACTGCGTTTGATGCAACATATACTATCCCTGCCTGCTGAGACAGCATGAACACCTGCTCTGGAGGCCAATTCCTTTACTTAGCTACTTAAGCACTGTTTGACCCTCTGCAGGACTTCTCTCGTCATGGCATGTACTGAAAAATAAGAGCGAGCACTGGTTTCAAACAAATGCTTTCTGTAGTTTTGTCATTTTGCAAAAGCCTCTTTTTCCTGTTTCCTTACACACCTAATTCTTCACTCTGCTCCCAAGGGAGAAGAATAGTAGAATGAAAAGGAAGTGTTTACTGATAAACAAAACATACTTATTCATATGAAATAATGCAATCTCTGGAATATTGTGCTGTGTATCAGCAAAAGACATGCCTCAGATTTTTAACTCTGTACTTCAAGTACAAAAACCATGTTCCTCTAAACAAAGGCGCTTTTCCCCCCCCTCTGTATTTGCCTTTATTGGTTTTTGTTTCTCTCCAAATGCAACAAAACATTACATTTTCTTCTCCTTGAAAAACTGGCATGATATGAAAAGGGAGAGAGAATGTAATGGCACCTGTCTGTGAGAGTAGATGGACTTGTTTGCAGCAAAGAGCAACTGGATTCTACTGCGGGCATTTTCTTTTAGCCTGCTATTCTGCTCTTCCTGAAGCCTGAGCTAGAAGATGATTAGCTTTAAGGAATTAAGATGCTACATGAGAGACGACTTACTGGTAGATGATTAATTCACAGGAAGCCTTGTCCCGAAACGGCTATGTTACCTGGCTCTTTTACCTTTGAAATCTGCATCTGCAGGAGAGAATTTAGGCGGGTTAGAATATAGGTGTCCCCCCATACAATGACTATGCAGGACTGTAAAAGTCCACCTGGGAATTTATCTACTACTTCTGTGGATAATTATTTTCAGGTAATCGTCCATGAGAACACCGTAACTTTTTAACATCAATATAGAATATAGGTTTCTATTCACAAAAGGCAGTAAATATATTCAGTTCAACGTGCCCAAACACCTGCTAAGTGAAATGGAATTTGACTACTCTTAGTCATGTGTTAGATTTGCCTCATGCCTAATCTATATTTCATGAAAAAAATCTGGTTAATGTTGTTATTTACACTTAAATACTTATATGTGTGTAACTTAAAAGAAGACTGAGTGATAATGACCTCTGAGTTAAGCAAATTTATCCACAACAGGGTGTATTTTGGACAATCTAAACATCGACACACACAGAGCCACTGGAACAAAGGGAGAGGCAATAGTAAAATATTGAGGTCTTTGTATGCGACAATACTTTAAAAGCACTTCCAACATCTTCTTGCAATTTTGGTTATATCATCTTAAGCTTATCTTATTTACGGAAGCACAGTGCTAAAGGAAGTGAGACCCAAAGCCTGAAGATTTAATCAGTTATTAATTAACATGTTGTACCAGTAGCTGTTGTGAAATGGAATGTAGCATATTCGTCATTGTAAATAGCTGATTAAATTTATAGCGTAACGTTAGGTATTTGGATATTTCTGTCATGCTGTTACTGTTCTTTGCTATGCTGACTGCAAAATATAATAACTTCTAAGCAGTGTGTAAAACAAAGTGCTCAATTCACTTTATTAAAATATCCAATAATAATTGATTTAAAGGCAATAAAATGTGTTCATTAGAGGGTTTATATTCAAGAAATATTGAAAGTATACCTAAAACTGTCACTTTTATTGTGAATGAACAGGATAATATAATTTGAAAAGAGTGTGATCATACTAAAGATTTGTCCTGCAGCATTATCTGATAGCTCGTAAAGTGCTGAAATTTAATATGATGCTTTCAGTCAGTTTAATTGAAATTTAATTGCCACTTTGGGCAGAAGGTTTAGATCTGATCAATAAAATATTAAAGATTTTGTGCTTTCGCTTGGAACATTTTCTTAACCAATGCATCAAGTGTAGCCTATGTTTTAGGAAATATTTGTTTGTTATAATTCACATAATGTTCAATATCACTTGCTAATCTGAATGTTTTAACGCACTGCACAGATAAATAGTGGAAATAATAAAGCTATAGTTGATCCATTTAATTACAACAAGATGAAAGAAATAACGGTCACCTTCAGATTCATGAGAAAGGCATTAATGTAAAAGAGCTATAAATATTTTGAAATGTCAAACCTCAGAAAGACAGAGTCCAACAGGAGCCTGGCTGTAAATCAGGCACATAGAAGGACCTTGAAAAAAAGATGGTTCTTTGGTATTTTAGAAATAATTACTAATACAAAAAGGGTAATGATGAACCTATAAATTACATTAAAAAGGGCCATTAGAGGAGGATTAGTTTATAAAGCTGAGAGATGGTTCCTGAAAATTATCCTGCTAGTTATTTCTTCTTTTCATTTCATATTATTCACGATCCCCAAAATTATCTGATTAATGATAAACTAATTGATTGCTACTTTGCAATTCAAATGCAATGGCCAACTTTGAGTCTCCCTTTCCTGTAATCTATATTGTGCCTTCGTTTTTATTCGTCTTTTTTGGTGGCAGTGTAAAGAGGATTAGTCTAACTTGTTCTCTATAATGTGTAGGGGCAACTTCAGTCTAAGCAGCGCTGCCACAAAATTCATCTGTGCAGTTGGCTCAGGCCCCTGAATGCCGCCTCTTCATGTCTGGAGAGCGCCTGGTGCCTCTGCTCCTCCATCCTTTTCCCACCTAGGCACTCCTACAGGACCTTGGTGAGAGCAGACATAGGTGGAGATGACTGAAATGCTCCCAGGCCTTCAGCAATGCTCTTGAACCTAAAGCCCCCAGAGCATCTTATCAAGACTGCAGTTTCCTGCATGAGATGATACCATATTCGATGACTGGCCACCATTCATAAGAGTTTTCATCCTTTCAGATAATGAGCACTGCTTCGAACAGCCATGCCTGAGTTCAGCTCTGATCTGTCAGGAGTAGAGTAAGAGGCTGGGGGAGGATCTGAGGAACAGAAAACTGTCTCATAGGCATATATGCTATGATGGCAATTTCATTGCAAGTTACTGCTTGTTTGAATAAACTGTAACTTCCAGTATATGATTTTTTACTTGGGATTGATATAGGCATGCATGGGGGAGAGGACAGCACTAAACAGCTGATTTATATTGCTGCTGGTGACAGAAGCACAAACACAGCAGGATGATCTTTTTGGCCTGAAATCAATGTCATCTATAGTGCTGTGTCCCAGGGATCACGAGGAAAGATGAAAAAGTATAGTCATTCTCGCTTCCTCTCCCGCAGCACTCAACCATTGGCTGGCGGATTGATGAAATAGCCCGTTCAAAGCCCTTTGAAGACTGCAGTGGTCTGTTTCCCACTTCTATGGGGTTTCCTGCAGGAAAGGAGTTGAAGTTGCAAATGCAGATCTCTGAAGATCATTAACTTTTCTACTGAGTGATTTCCTGCTCCTGCTGACAGTGGTATATCTCTGCTGTTGCGAGGGGCAGTGTGAGCGTTGAGTGTTGGGAGTAATTTAGGTCTTTGGGAATTTGATTAGTATGCAGAAGAAGATATCAACTAATCTGACAACTAATAAAAGTCTCAGCCGCATGCCTGCTAAAACAAAACATTTTCTGGCTTTTTGCCTTCAAACAGAATTTCAGGCCACTGGTTATAAAATTAGCAATTTTGGTTTATAAATTTGGATAACACTGGAGGCAAGAATCTTGGGAGACAAAATGGTTTAATGGGTAGAATTTGGAAGTGGAAAACAGGACTAACATCATACTTCTATCATTGTTGGACCATTTGCTCTATGCTTTTCTCCTTCTACAGGATGGGAAGATGATACTTCTTCACCAACCCACCTGTCTGTCTAATTGTCATTGTTGGAAGACTGAATGAAATAATACTCTCACGGACTGTGCAAGATGTTAGGTACTGCTGACCAGGACAGGCCTGTGGCAGTAGATTTTTAATGATCTTTAGTTCCCAATTTTGCAATTTTTTCTTCAAGTTCTCCAGGATGCATTACTCCAGAAATATTTATCTGGAATCTGTAATTCCTTTCCGAGGTTACTGAATAGTACTGAAGATGGGGAGAAGGAAGCAGTAATTCCACATGCTGCAAATTGGACCTGGCTATTAGACCTCTAAGCAGCAAAACTGTCACTCCTCCTCACCAAAGCAGCGAGATGGTACGAGCTCCTTTTCTATAGTACTAAGAGAAAACATGGTTAAAACGAATGATACATTTTGTCCTTTCAAAACACCAACTTTCTTTCTTAGCTTGCCGTAAGTAACTTAAGTTTCATTAAAAAATACAAGGATTTTTTTAAAGTTCTGTTGATCAAAATTCAGAGAGAAACCCCCAAAATCTTTACTACAGAAACACAAAAGTTTGGCAAAGACTAGATATGGATTTGGGTCGGATGACTGAAAAGGTAAAGGCTGACTCTGACATTCTGTTCAGATCATGATTTGGATTTTTAACCTCCTAAAATGCTTGCATTAGCCCTAGGGTTTTTTTCAGACCCTTTCTAATAAGTGCTGTTTTTCAGTTTGAATTTTATTCACTGTCTTTTTTTCAGACTAAATCACAGTCCTTAATGGATTTAAACCTTGTCCTTTGAACACAATATTTTTGTATACACTCAAGTAGCATTATACTTTAGACAAAAGCTATTCCTTCATTTGTTCCTTAAATTCCTCACATTCCTACTTCAAGGGTATATTCTTCACCTGGAAGACTCTAAAATTGGTGTCACCTTTCCTCTGCATTGACAGTAGAGGATTAAAATGGTTGTGCTGAAACATCTTGTATTTTCTCTTCTTCTTCTAATTTATCACATATTCCACGGGAAGTTAAGGTGGAGGGAGAGAGGGGAGGAAAGATGCCCAGCTGATAGACAGCACCTCTACCTTGCGGAAGATTCATTCCACTGCACATTTTGAATCTGCTGACAAGAAACTTGCAGCACAAGTAATCAGAGCCTTCACAAGATTGATTTTGTCCCCTGCTGGTATATGGCATACAGGGGAAAAAGGTTCTCATCTCTCAGTGTAATCTTAACTATTTAGAAGCCATTATTGCAGGATTACAAATCATCTGAATACCTTTCTTGTGTAACTTAGTTATTTATTAGCAAGTCCAGCAAATTAGTCAGGTAACATTATATAGTGTTCCAGTCCTGAAGCTCTTATTCAGTGTGCCGCTGGATTATTCCCTCAATTTGCAAATGCTAGTAAATCTATGAAGTTCTGTAAAAAATTCTGTGTGGTGCTGAGTGCAAATATTTAACAAATTTTTCTATTTTTTCTAATTGCAGAGAAGGCTTAGCAAACTATATATATATACAGTTCACTTTTCAAAGTCACTCAAGTAAAATTGCAGATGTAGTCTGTCCTAGGTTTGTAAGAAATGCTTAAAGTCAACTTGTCACAGAGACTAAATTGAATCCACTACCTATACAGCTTTGGAAGGGAAGATGAAGGAAAAAAGGAGAAGCGTGAGATTTATCTGATGTTTGGTTGATGTATGGCTATATAAAATCTTAAGTAATACAGATAATGTCACACAATATTGCAACATATATTTTCAGTTGAACATTATAAGACAATAAGGCATAAATGGAAATTAAAGGAAAAAAATCTGAATGGTTGTCAGGGAACACTTTTTCATTCAGAGAATCATAAACATATGGAATGGTGTGTCAGGCAAAGTTTCTGAGATAAGAAGAAGGGAGTAATTACAAAATGGATTTATATCCTGAGGAATAAAGTACAGACAATGGAAAAGAGCTTTAAGTCAAATGATTTTTAACCCTCACTAGAAAAAATGCTCATGATAATCGTATTTAATAGGTTCCATCTAATTTGCTGAAGTTTGCCTTCTATTCTTTGGTCAGTAATGGAATATAAATAGACATATGTAAGTCATCCACCCATGCTCAGAGCTACCATGTACTTTTAATACATATCAGTATATCAAAATGCAAACATAGAAACTGAGATATGTTCTGTAGCTCTGTCCCTACTGAAATAAATTACTTGTTGATGTGAAGATATTGGATACTCAAAGCATACAAATTTTTGATATTAGAAAATATGACACTCAGAGTGACTCTTCTGTAGTGATGTGTAAAAATAAATAATCTCAATAGATGAATGTATTAAAAGGCAGCCTCCAGGGCAAATAAAAGCAGCAAACATATTTTCATGTGTGAAACAAGTAATTAGAGGAAAAGTGATAGAAAAATGCAAACCAGAACATTTTACCATTGCTATTCCAAAGAAGGGTGGGGGTGGGAAGGACATAATTCAGCCTTTAATCCACTTCAAGAGATTCAGGTAGGAGCAAAAACTTTTGTACAACATATATAGACCTCAGTCTCAACAGTAACAGTGGGTTCACAGTTTCCTTATAATCTCCCAGTATATATACAAATTATGTTGCCAAATTAACTAAAGCAAACTATATTTACATTAAGACTCCAAAGAGCTATGGAAAGACATGAGTTTGACTTAATTAGTTAGAAGAGAAGCCCAACTATAACTCACATATCTAACTGACAAGCCCCATTAGAGGTGTGCTCAGTGGACTGCCCATTTCTCTCAGTCATTCCTCTACTTTCCGATCTTACTTGTGTCTTCACTGGGCTGAACTCACTATATTTTCACTCAGATTTTCTTCCTTGGCCAGAAAAATAGAAAGTAGAGAGAGCTTAATATCTAAATGAAAAGGAAGCGTGCGCATCTAAATCTCCTGCAAAACACATCCCAGCTCCTATAATTTTTTCTAAGCTTTCCTGGCCAGAAATCTATGTTTATATGCTACATATTTGCTGTGCAATGAGGCTGCATCTTGCTGCATCTTGGACATGGAAGACCTACTACCAAAGAAGTGCTGCACAAATGGCTCATACAGGGATGGTAAAGTCAAGGCAATCTTCTTGTCAATGTAGAAATTTTTCTACAATGTGTGTACAGTGAGTACAGTGTACCAAAATCATCACATGTGAACTATGGCCATTTGTCTAGGACTCTGGGACACTGGGCACACCCGCTGGAATTATCCCTTGCCTAGACAATAACTCCAGAAATCCTAGCCAAATGGACAACTTTGTCATTTTCTACCTAAAAAATTTTTTTGGGGTGAAATATAGAAATAGAAGGGGAATACCAGACATTCAATAGTCCTATCCTAAATAATTTCATATGCTGAGGATGAAGCAAGGTGAAGCCTAATAGAAGGCTACATGTCATGGTCCTTGAGAAGAAAAATATTCCTTTCATACTTCTGAGAGGAAAGAAATTGTCCAGTAAGGCAAGTTAAATCATGCTAATGAGCAAAACCCTGTGGTTAGAGATAGGTAAAGCTAGATTTAACAAAGACAGCATGAACACTGTCTGTACCTATCACTAAGAGATCATCAATCCTAGCTATCCTATAACTGTAACAAAATCCATGCTTAAAAGAGCATGGCAGGGATCAGAGACACCTATATTATCAAAAAGTGACCAAACTTACTCCAACATTACTTCTTAAATACCTCCAGCAAAGCAGGAGACAGATTTCAGCGCTGCTTTTTTACAAGTAGTGAAGGGCAGGGGTCCAACTAGTAAATCGTTGGATGTAATTCCCTTAGTGTTTCTAAGACTTCATTTTGAAAAAAGATGGAACTCAAACAAGGAAGCAGCACAGTTCAAACCTGTCTTGACTCTGCTCCACTTCATCAGTGCAGATTGAAGCATTTAAAAAAAAAAGAGATGTGAAATGCCTTGCAGGAAGAAAATATTAGCACTAAAATCAAGTTAAGCAAGTCACTTTCACCACAGCCTTCCATCTGAATGGTTCTGCTGGACAAGAAATTGCTGTGGCTGTAGCAAAACATAGTCTTCTCACCTTCACAGTTATTGGATAGAGGGTAAAAATTTCCTAGGCAGCAATCTGAGTTTTTGACATCAATGGGAATTAGGAGCATGAAGTGCCTTTAAAATGTTACCCATAATCTATATTTTAAAAGGTTGCTGATGCTTTTCTTGCATTTTTTACAAACAAATGTTTTATCATAAAGGCTAGTTTTAAGTTTTGCCGTGAATATTCCATTTGTTATTTAGCAGATACAAATTAATTACCTTAATTATAATAATAGCAATAAAAAGGGTAATTGTATTATTTGGAAAACAGGTACTAAAGGCAGAGGACATGACTACAAATAGAAATGGTCGAATAAGACCATATGTGCTGCTAGTGAATGTGGAAAGCGGAAGAGATTATGTGAATTTTGCTCTTCAGTAAAAGTGTCTTGCTTCATACGGAACTCAATGAGGCTAAATTTAGAGGGGATCTAACTCAACATTTAACCAACAAAATGGCAGCAATATTGCCAGGTTTCAAAGCTGGAGAACTGAAAGTTTTAAGAGTGGTTGAGAGGCAGAGTGGTAGAGATCTTTCTCATATTTCAAATAAAATGAAAGGAAAAAATGTGAGTCATCCAGAACCTGGGAACTAGATATCAGAGCCCAAGCTCTAAATTTTGATTAAGCATGAGACTACTTGAATGGAGCCAAATTACAAATGGAACCAAATGGGCATCCCGTTATCTTTGTTAGTCTCCAATACGAAAGTGATATTTGAGTTGTGGTTTCTTCAGAAATGATATGACCAAATCCCTCTCTTATTTAGCACCGTTTCCTTACATTTTTGTAAAATTGTACCAAACGTGTACAGTACTGATTTTGATTCCTTTAGAAGGTCCTTCTATCTTGGGGAGTTCATAGGAATGATAATTTGCATATGTAAAGGTAGAACTTGCATATTGGCACTGCCAGTTTCAATCTGCTCCAGGTCAGACTTCTATTACTGAGAGCTAAAATCTCACACGTGCCTGTGAAAAAATAGTCAGAAATCCTATTTCTGTTTGACAGTGGTGATGAGTGTACATCACAAAGCAGCTATAACAATTGACTCTACCTGCACCTGTCTTGGCTCTCGGATCTCTCCATTCCCTTGGATGATCAAGCTGCCATCTTTCATGTGGTTTCACTTAAGATGATACAAGAATATTTTCAGTTTTGATTTATCCAGAGAAGCATCAACGCAAGCTGTAAAAGTTGTGTCTGTATTCAGCACTGGAACATTTTGTGACACATAGGACCAAAACCCAGCACCAATGAGGCAAAGAACCAGGACACTAGAATATAGAATGAAAGGGTAGTTAGTTTAAGGCTCTTTCCACAGTGACTTCCACAGACATGCAGTATTTTCTTTTCTATAATTATGTCAAATCTGCCTCTAATTTTGAAAATCTCATTAATATGAAGAAACCAGATTTTCACCAACTTCTGCATGGCTGCTTGACCAGTGCTCTGCTGTTCACAGTGGAAGATAGTAGACATCAGTAATCATCACTGTGTAGTATATTTCAACTGTAGGCAGAACTGTGATGTGAATGGAGGCTAGGATTTAGCCTTAGCAAATAGTTCCATTGAAGAAAAAGAAGTGATGAAACAAAGCGATATTTATTCCTGCGTTGCAAAAAGAGGGCTGTTTGTGCCAAACAAAATGAGTACTTGAACAAGACATATTCAGACTCTAATGCATATGAATCGCTTTGTATGTGTTGCTTGATAGCACACCCGTGCATGATGTTGTTAGTGTCACTCTAGGCATGTTATGGATTTACTGTATTACATACAATGCAATTATTGATTTACATAAGTATTGCTATTTTTCCCCAAATGTAACAGATTTTAGCTTGAAAGGACTATAAACTGAGAGACTTGCTATAGTTTAAAATTGGCAGCTGGTCGGGAGATGAATGCCAGGCAAAGTGAGTGTACAGGAGGTTCCTGCTGTTTCCTCAGGGAAGCGTCCCTGGGTGAGACATCTGCTGTTCAAACTTCACCACACATTTTATCAGGTGACACTCTGTCGATACCTAATCCAAATTTCTTCTGTTGTAAAATGTTCTGGTTAAATGAAAATGTAATAACTTTCCATTTTCTATTTAAAATGTCAATCCACTTGATTTCCCCCCCCCCAAATGTTTTATTAATGAATATATCTTTTTATTGGTATTGCAAGTCTTATAAACAGTAACTTACTTTTCCATGCATATTCATAATTTTGTGGCATGAATCATAAAATTCAAACCCATACATGCACATTCTGTTCAAAATACTTATGCTGCATTCACTACATCGGTATCTGAACACCGAGTTTATTTATCTGCACGACGGCTATTTTAGGTAAAGTACAATTGAAGCAGGTTCAATATGGGACTTTGAAAGCTAAAATTGCTGTCACTACCCCCCCACCTCCCAATGCCTAATGCTGAGAGATTTGCTTCCCACAGTATGCTCCTAAAGCATACATGGGAGTTAGGCATCCTTCTTGTCTTCCACAGGCAGTGGCTCTGGAATTTTTTCTGCACGGCAGCACTGCTTCAGCAGAAGAGGTGAAGAATGTTCCCACCCAAAATAAGCTCTAGCCAGGAGATTAAATGACTCTTGAGAGGTGGGAAATGAGAGGCTGAATTCCCTCAGGAAGAGAAAGAAACTAAATCTGTGTTTCACACGTCCTGACAAGAGCCCTCACCACTGGACTATTGTATAAAGAGGGCATGTCCTCTCTCTGTACTTTAAAATAGCAGCTGCAGCTGCATTTGGTGAGGATCTCTCTTCTGTCTGCATACCAGATGCACGCTCGGAACCAGATGGAGCCTTCCAGTCGTCTTAGGTGGATGACCCTCTAGTTTCTGTATTCCAGCCAGGCTTAAATACAAGATTGGTGACAAGCTGCTCAGTCCTATTAATTTGGAAACACCATAAAACCACAAATGTAGGCACCCAGAGAACCTTTAAAGCTAGAAAGTAACATGCTCGTGTGCTGCAGGCACTTTGAGGGTTAAGAAGCAGCTAAGCAGGAGTTTTCAGCAACACTGTTTTTGAATTACACGTCTCTGTTATCTCTGTGAGAACTGGGGAAGAAGGCGGCTAACTAAGGTCATGAAGGGAGTCTGTGGCAAGGCACAGTATTGGATCCAGAAGCCTTAGGTTCAGCTACTGGTCTATTGTTTTATTTGAATTGCTTAACTATTAAAAATGTTTCTGTGGAAGAAGTATAGTTGCAAGAAGCAGTTGGTGATACATTCTACTCATTTTGGTGTGTTTTAGAAACACCGTTAGCATAAATCTTCTAGTGTGATTTGCACTTCACTTAATTTTATAAATATATAGACAAGCCTCAGTCTGCACATCAGAACCAGGAATGTTTTTGTATCAAGAACCTCAAATGAGAAAATCTGTAAATGAGTTGGCTGTTTTCTCATCTGTTCTGTGCCCCTCTTGCTGCCCCTTCTGCTGTCTAAGAGGAAACTGCTTTTTTTTCTTCCCTCTCCCAGGTTCTGTCTCACAACTGCTACTGCTTGACTGATGGATGGAGGGACACAGTAGAAAGAAACACAACCTTAAATCTATAACAGTCAGCAAATAAGCATACCGTAGCAAAACACTTTAAGAGAAAAAAACCCAGCAGCTGAAATCGGAAAGTGATTTTACTCTATAAAAAATTTCTTCACTCTGATCACGTCAATTCCCTTTACAAAGCCTTCCACTCGCTTTAGCTTGTATTTTGGGCATACTTCAGCTCCTTATCCTTAAGTCTTTCCTTGGCTCTAGCCAAGGCCCACTCCTCAATCTCTTATCATCTGCTCAGTTTGTTCAATGTAAGCCCTTCTGAGTGTGCTTGCTATTCTTATTTTTGAGGGTGTTTTTTCCCATGTCTCTTTCCAATTTCTTGAGTCGACTCACTCAGCCAACCTTTTCCAAGCCTTTTCTTAGTACATGTCTCACTACAGAATAGGAAGATACATCACAAAGGCAAAAGCCAACATTTTCAGCTGTTGTTTATGAGAGTAGCTTTATTGACTTAATGGGCTAGCTGAGGATCTGATCCCTTCAATTAAAGCAAAAAAAAGCCTCTCTCCCTCTGTCCTCCTACAGTGTTCTCTGTTTTTTCTCTCAAGTAATTCACTGAGGATAGTACATGTATCAGTTCCCTTGTCACACACAGAGCTCAAAACACTAAGCTACCAGCAAGTGATAGATAAATACCACTTAAAGCTTGCTCCCTTGACGTTCTTTTCTGAATGAATTGTTTATAAAGTATAAGAAATGCCTGTTGAAAGAAACCTTCTGTGAATCCTAACTGTAGGTTTTATATTATGAGTTTGATAGAACTAGAATGGGAAAATATTGGATAACTTAACAAAATGTCCTCTTTTCTGCTGGGCACTACAAAATATAATGTATAATACTTCACAGATTCCACTTGCTACCTCTTGTACTTCTTGGCATTGAACTAACCTCGCCAGCGCTTCTTTTCTACCCACTTCCATACAACCTGATTGCTGACACATGTATACGAGGAAATGAATGAAGATACAGGATTCATATTACTTTTGCAACTCAAAAGCTTGGAAGCACTGACAGTGTATAAGATTTGTGGACTCTCTGAATAATCTGTTCAGTTTGCTCGTAATGGGAGGCAAACCTCAACTCAGATATGAAGATGACAGGGAACAGTTTTATGGACCACACAACATGCAGCACAGGGCTGACTTCAGTTACCTCTAAGCACCTCAAGTTCTGAACTCTTATGTCTGGGGAAGTCACTTCAAACATACATTACCTCTCTTATATTGCTTGATGGATTGAAGTAAATAAGAAAATATCCTCACATCTATAAAAATCAAGATGAAACTGAAATCAAATTCATTACCAACCTGATAATTAAGATAACACTAGGAAGAAAAAGATGTTTTCTAGCCTTTGTGCAAAGAGATCTTTTTCCTGTTTCAGCTGGATAACTAATGCAGGGAGGGTCAAGTCACTCCCAGCTCTAGGTTGGTATTACAGCTACATCTTTAGTGCTGATCAGGCAGTTTGCCCAAATTATTGGTAATAAGACAATGGATAATCTTCTCTTCTTCAAATTGTTAATGTTTAGATGATAACTAGAATATCTCCCTCAATAACACAGGGCTTCATGAAATATTCAAATCCTACTCAAAATTGTACTGCTTGTTACATTAAAATAAAATAATTTTAATGATGATAATGTCACTTTTCTATCTTAAACATTCAACTTCTCAACCAATAAAACACCCATATGATCGTTTTAAGAGTAAGATTACTTAACCTAAGGCTTTTTAGGTGTTTGCAACACTATTCCTTTAGCGCTGTTCTCAAATAGATTATGTGGTTTTTATCAAACACACACCCACTCTCACCATCTGCTGGAAATTTATAAAAAGTGTAAGAACGTTAAGGTAGATTTCCTCCATTTATAAAAGCTGGGAGAATTTAAATCAAGAAAAAAGTTTAAGATGGCTGTTTCAGTTCCAAGGGTTTCTTTCATTTAGTAAGGTGCTGATAACCGTCTGAAGGTACAATGGCATGCAATACTGACCCCAACTAACAGCAAGTTGGAAAGGGTTAGTGAAAGACATGATGGCCTTCCCAGCTGTGACCCCACTGTAGAGCAAAAACTGCCACTGTAAAAGAAGTCAGCTAACTTTAAATGAAATGGTAGATGTTTCAGACCAGGATGACAGAATGATTGAGGTTTGGAAATCTGGGTCAATTACAGCAGGTTGCTCAGGGCCTTGTCAAATTGAGCTTTGAATGTCTTCAAGGATGGAGACTTCATGACTTCTCCAGGCATCTGCCCCAGTGTTTGTCCAGCCTCGCAGTAAAAGTATCTAAATAGAATACCCTGTATTTCAGCTATGCCCATTGCCTCTTGTCCTTTCACTGGTTACCTCTGAGAAGAGTATGGCTCCATCTTCCCCCGCATCAAGCATTTATACACATTGATAAGATCTGCCTGCTCCCCCCATGCCCTGGCTTTCTCTTCTCCAGGCTAGACAGTCCCAGCTTTCTTGACATATATCAGATGCTCCTACCCCTTAATACCTTTGTGGCCCTTCACTGGACTTGCTCCAGTATGTCCATGTCTCGTTTGTACTGAGGAGCCTAGAACTTGACACTGCACTCCAGATTTCTCACCAATGCCAAGTAAAGGGCAAGGATCATCTCTATCAATTTGCCGGCAAAGCTCTTCGTAATGCAGCCCAGCGTGCTGTTGGCCTTCCTTGTCACAAGAATGCATTGCTGGCTCATGGTCAGCTTGTTGTTCATCAGGGCTCCCAGGGCATTTTGCCCAGGAGCAGAACTTTGCACTTCCCATTGTTGAACGTCACAAGGTATCTGTCAGCCCATTTCTCTAGTCTCTCAGGGTTCCTCTGAATGGCAGCACACCACTCTGGCATATCAACCACTGCTCATCTGCAAACTTGCTCAAGGTTTGAGCACCACTCCCCATCATGAAGGCCATTAAGCAGTATTGGCCCCAGTACTGACCCCTGGGGTATGCCACTAGTGACTGTCCTCCAGCTGACCTTTGTAATGTTGATCACATTCCTTCAAGCCCAGCAATAAAGCCAGCTTTCGATCCACCTCACTGACCACTTCAGTCAGTCAATGAGGATGTTATGGGAAACAGTGTCAAAACTGCGCTAGAGCTGACATAAACAACATCCACCACTCTCTGCTCATTCATTGAGCAAGTAATCTTATTGTATAAGGCTATTAGGTTGGTCAAGCATCAGTTCCCCTTCATAAATCCATGCTGACTACTCCCAGTCATCTTCTTGTCCTTAATATGTCTGGGAACAGCTTCCATGTGATTTGCTCCATGACCTTCCCATGGACTGAGGCGAGGCTGATCAGCCTGTAGTTCCCCAGATCCTCTTTCTTACTTTTCTTGGAGATAGGAGTGACATCTGCTCCCTTCCAGACCTCAGGAATTGCCATGACCAATTGCCATGACCTTTCAAAGATAATCAAGAGTGGCCTTGCAACTGCAGTCAACTGCACTCTTGGGTGCATCCCATCAGGATCCCTAGACTTGTGTACATCCAGCTCATTGAAGTGTTCCCCAACTTGATCCTTCTTTACAAAGAAGAAGTCCTCATTTAGCGAGAATTCTCTGACTTGGGGTTCCAGGTAGAGAGAAGCAGGGAAAGCACGGAGTACCTCTGCCTTTTCCATGTCCTTTGTTGTCAGGTCCCATATCCCATTCAGCAGCAAGCTCATTTTTTTCCCTAGTCTTCCTTTTGCTGCTGTTGAACCTGAAGAAACCATTCTTGCTGCCCTTCGCATCCCTCACTAGATTCAACTCCAAGGGGGTTTTCACTTTCCTAACACTATCCCTCCGTGTTCAGAGTCTCTATATTTCTCCTGTCCTTGGTTCCACCTCTTATATGGTATCTTTCTGCATTCCGATTTTGTCAGGAGCTTCTGGTTCATCCATGCAGGCCTCCTAGACCTGATTGGTGGTTGGCCAGCCTGTTGGCAAAGTTGCTTTTGCCCCACTTGGGCAGGTGGTCCCATCTCTTCCTAGCAGTTCTCAATCCTCAAAGAGGATCCTAACAGTTGTAAAAGCCAAATACCTGCTGTCAACAACACCTGAGCAATGTGTTGTTGACTTCACACAGTGTGCTCACTTGTCCTGAAGTTCTTCACCCCCTCCAGCAGGATCGAGGACAAACTACCTGGGCCCCAATGGTTTTGACACATGGTCACAGAGCCATACGCTTAAGGTCACCCTGGAATACTATTGGTGCCCCTGTGGAAGAGCAACAGAGGTAATAGCTCAAGGGTTGGACAAGCTTCAGCAGTCTCTGTAACATCCCAGGTCTGAGCCCTTGGCAAGCAGCAAGGTCCCTAGACAGCATTTCAGGTAGGCGGACAGGGCCTTCATCCCCTGCAGCAGGATCTCTTCCAATTCCATCACTCAGTGGCTTTCTCCTAGTGCTCCTGCGTGGCTCAGGCTCTGCAGGCTCAGATGATTTGTTGGACATTGCTCCCAGCCCCTTGTCTGCTACTTGAGCATGAAACCTATTCTGCAGTTACAGATGGAGCAGGAGCCTTGCTCCTGATGCCAGAAGTCACAGACCTTGAGCGCTTGCTATCACAGAACTCTCTGTTTCCCAATCTAGTAAGGACAGACCTTGCCTGTTCCTCCTCCAGTACAGGGTGGGGGTTGACAATCTTGTACTTGCAGGGTCTCAGAGAAAATCTGACCAATCTCTTTTTCCTCATCTCTGACACTGTACATATAGTCTGCTGACGTCCTCCCACAGCTGCTTTTCTTGGCAACAAACCCACCACCAACATACACCCCCTCCAGGCAAGGACACCGTCTCTCCCTTCCCCAGCCTCTGCAGGAGGCCCCAGACCTGGAGATCTGCATCCTCTTGGAGCTCTGACTTGAGGCCTCTCATGTGCCAGCACCCAGCAGGTGCTGGGGACCATGCCTTATGGTGAACAAAAGCTCAAACATCCTTTCATTAAGAACAGCTTACAGCTAGAAGCTGCTAGAGCTTCCTTGAAGTGACAGCCCCCATGGAGCTACCCTTTCCTGGCAGCCGGAGGCACCCATAGTTTCTTCAAAGGATTCACAGGAGTCACTCATTGATCCCTGAAGATGTTCCCAGAAGATCTACAAAATCTAGAAGCAGAGCCTGGAAACTGCTGCACAAACTGGTGTGTCTGTTGGCTGCCTCTGTTAGGTGAGCTCAAGGTCATGGGATGTGCTCCTGGGATGTTGGGGCAAGAATAGTGTGGGAAAACACACCGACAATTAGGAGAAAATAGGAAGGGTGAAGCATGGGAGTCCTCTGCTTTTTCCAGTACAGTGTCCGGGCTGCTCCCTGAAGGAAAGAGTGGTGTTATGCTTCCTGCCTGCTCTAACGTGTAAAAGAGTAAGCGGTGGCTCAGGAGATCAAAGACTGGGAGCTAGCAAGCAGCTACCATAGGATGAAGCTTTGATCTGGACAAATGTTTCTCTGGGTTTGAGAACATGAGGTTTGGTACTCTGAAAAGAGGGAGGCCTTAAGCAACAGATAGCGGTTCTGAGTTTTTCATGAAGGAAAGTGATCTCATCAGTAACTGAGGATCTTGAGAGCTAAACTGTAGTTGTGCTTGGATACCTAAGCCAAAGAAGAGTCCCTCAGGATTTCTGTGTGACAACTCATGTGCTGGAAAATCCACTCAATATGGCCTGAGCAGCTTAGTGTCTACATTTTACATAGGTTACTTTATATCCATGAACTAAGTGAGCCTTTGCATTGATCTACTAAGAAATGATCTAATCTGTGCTTTCAAAATACCCAGTGAACTGATCTCTAGATGCTGCAATGTTTAGTTTCCCAGTACCTTTATCCCTTTAGGATTCCTCTTCAGAAATATAGTTCTTATATTCATCCTGAAACAGCAAGCTGAATATTTGTTTATTTTTTTTAAAAAATTCCTTGGCTTCCTTGACATTTCAGCAGATCACTTCTTACTTTTTTCCTATTTCCTCCCTCATTCATTCATATAAACACATATACTTTGCACACTTGTAAGATTCTGCTCTTCCTCTTGTGCAGAATGCATAGAACCTTAATTATCATATGAATACTTCAGTTTATGAATAACATACATTATTTAACATCAAAATCATGCCCCACAATTGTTCTGTGCACGCAACAGAAAAAGAGATATTGACTCTGAAGGTCTCAGTAAAAATACAATGTAGATACCATTTGTTTATTTAAAAATGTCTTTTCAGTATGGACTAAGCAGTTCCAAACATTAATAATGAATATTTACCTAGAAGAGATTACAATGTAAGAACTCTATTGCCTGAAGGACAATATTAATTAGTAATAGTAGTCCATAACTTAGTTTCAGAAAATGCCTGCTGTCTTCTCTAAGTATGTATGGAGCATAATTATACTGCCATTGGTCAAATTAGGTCACTTCCTTTGAGATTTTGTAAATATCCAGTTGTTATCTTTTTCACCTATGCAACTAAGACTGATTTTAGGTATTTTATTGCTTGTTGCAAGCCTCTGGTAAAGACAGATAATGATCCTTTGGATCCTCTAGAGTGTATTCTGCCCTCTGTATGCCAGCTCTGCTGTAGAGGGTGGGAGCTACGCATTTGTATCGTAGAAGAGAATATAATCCCTAGGCACTGTGTTTTAAAATCAAGCAGTAAATATTCATCCCCGTTAGAAGCAGAATACATTTAAACTTGTTAAAAAGATTGTTTACAGAAGCTGGTGGAAAGAGTAGGTAGTATTTATTTTAATTATTTATTCTTTCATTAATTTTCAAAGTGCTAATGAACCCTTCCCCTTCTCCCCCTGTCCCAAAAAATGAGACCTGTTTAAAAGCATAGGCTGTTTAGGACAAAAGTAATATTGACAAAAATGGATCAATATTTTTTTTGCTATTGTTCAGATCCTGTGAAAATAATTCTTTAGTACCCTACACAGTGTTGTGACTGTTGTCAGCATTTAAAACTCTCACAGGTAAACCTTCATCTTCCTGATTTCAGAATAACCCTTGCAAGGTTCCCTTTGTGTGTGAGAACACCTGGCCTAATGAGGGCCGCAATGTAAATTCTAGCACCTATATATGTAGGTGATAGTGTTCATAGTGTACAGCTGCTTTTGAGTATGCAAAGGCTTTCCCATCTCAGACCCTCAACACTTCATGCATTTCAGGAGACTAGTACATAAATCCCGTGAAATTAAAGACTCAAAAAAAGTCAGTCAGAAGAGAATGCTTAACTTCTTAGGGTATATGTTATGTCAGCAACGGCCATTTTAAAAAGGAACAGTCTTCTATACAGACAAAAGTCACTTGCCCCTTGTTTTGAAGAAGAATTTTTGCTTCTTCCCAGTGTGGGACTCTCTTAACAGCAAGAGATGGAGGAAAGACATTTTTTCTAGTCATGCTGAAGTTTCCACTTTATTTGAAAATAACTTTTTTGTTACTACTCAAATATCCAGATACAATATATGGCACCTCAGTACTGTGAAACTGATTCAGGGATAAAATTCTAACCATTTTCTGAATTTGCATCAGCCTTTTAAAATATACTCTTGTAGTTTAATCTCTTCTTGTTACAGTTACCTTTTTCAGCATTCACAACCTTGTTCGTGTTTTATACAATGTCAGATAGCAAGTGTCAAGAGAAATTTAAAATTATAGTTCATTTACTCTAGTTAAACATAAGGAAGCAAAAGCAATTACCAGAGCAAAATGATGGAATTAAAGATTCTTCTTGCAACCTAGTTAGGTATTTAGTGTTTGATGAGTGTTGCAAAAGATAAATATATTTTTCAGAGAGGACTGTATCAATCTACAATCATGAATGAAAGCCACTGAACATGATTTAGATATCAAATATATGGTTTGCAAACAATTATCAGTCTTGGACCAGGAGGCTGGAGTTAGCTGAGAGTATAATTTTTCTTTGTTCCTCAAAAGATTTTTTTCTTTAAGTGGTAAATAATATCTTACAAAGCAATTTAATATTTATTACTGAAAATATTAATAAACAAAGATTAAATTTTAAAAGAGATCTTCTATAGAAGATATATATATAAAATCCCACATAAACAGACTAAATGCATTCTTACTATGAGAATAAAATGTTAATTAGTTTAGTTTAATTACAATCTTACTACATGCTAGAAGTTGAAATTTAGTGGATTGGTGATTCATTTTGATTGATCATAAAAAGTGAGCATAGACTTATTGTTGTGGTGACTAGTCTAAACTGTATGCCATGTGCATCTGTAATTTAATCTGTGATTCATACTATACAGCACATTACACATAACAAAATCTTTTTCATTGTTAAATATAGAGAACTTGAATTCATCTAAGCCTTACGTATAAATATCAGATGCTCTATAAGAATGAGTTATAAATTCAGTGCTGTCATTATTTTGACATGGCTTACTGTAGTAACAGTTAACTGTATTCAGTTTAGGTTTACTGTGAGGTTATAGCAAGGCAAATAGCTGTGCTGTCCTGGAAAAAAGTATTAAAGAAGAATGAAGCCTCATCATTAAAATTCAGAAACACTGGGATGGTAGGGGAGGAGAATGATTTCCTGAAGTTTTTTTTCTTCTGAATGCATGCTTCTTTTTACCAGTTTCCTTTGGGCTTATTCTTCTTTGCCACTGACATTTGCAGGCAGAAGGAAGAACTGGGCTTAACTCCTGCTCTCTCCTCGCTGGTCCAGCTGCAACACAAGAAAGATCCACATTAATGTGAAGAAATTCAAGGGACGTTGTTCTTACTGCTCTTTGTGTCACATATTCTGGCTAGTCCCCGCTCTCCTACCACAGCATGGGGAAGCAACCAGAGCCAGGTCTCCACATACTCCCCATTCTACCCTTGTTGCTTGCCACCATTGGGATATTTCGTATTCAGCCTCCATACTTTGGGTCTGGAGAAAGGTAGGATACTTCTCATGGTGTTCTTATGAAGCAGAAGACCTCTTAGGAGTCAACATGTTTTGACCCAGTTTGGGGGAGGATTCACATATGTAAATTTTAATGTTAGAATTCTTTTATAAACATTAGAATAAGCTCTCTCTAGATGCATCAAGAAATTAAAAGCAAGTAATACACTGGTTAGAGTGTGTTGGGTAGTTGGGTATTTATGATCATTTTATAATACATTTAAGAAAGATAGTACATGTATAATGACCTTTTTTTTCCCGAGATATGGAACTGACATGCAAATATATTTCAGCTTCCACCTTTTTTAAATACATCTAAACTTATTTTATTTAAATAGCAGCTGAAGCAAACATGTTTTTAGTCCCTTTATTTGCCTCTATAGAAACACAGTTCTTTTTGCAGTGACTTGTTACAACTCCTCATATCACTAAAGTCTATTCAAACATGCATAAGGATACTTCTGTGCCACCTCCATCTCTGAATGTTTCCCTATTTTTAGATGTAACAAAAATATACAGAGAGTTTCTTAATATTTTGAAAGATCTAATTGCAGAGAAATGTAAGATCATTTTGAAATAGTGTGATAGTCATATTCTTACCTGTGTAACCAATTTATGTTCTTTCAAGATTTGAGACATAATTTGGTTTCTAATGTTGTCTTGCAGTCTTGTTTTAAATCTAATCTTTGTTTTTCTGTTAAAGACAGGAAAAATTATGACCAGTTACATATACATATAGAATAGTAAAAGAAAGGGAGTCAAATGATAAAGACAGGGAAACATGACAGAGCCAAAGCATTATAAGTTCTGAGTTGCATTAAATATACATAGCAGTATTATTAAAGTCGAATCACTGATTAGAAAGTGCTTTGCAGCCACTACCATCTGCCTGTATTGTTGTTGTTCATAAGGTTTAGTATTTTTTTCTAGGGTCTAGCCAGCCCGCTTGTGTTTAATAATCTGCTGTCCTTTTATACTTTACTCGGCAATCATTCACATTCTGTTGCAATACCAGCAAAACTTTAAACAACTACTTCTCATGTTTAATTCATGTTGGGGTTATTCTCAGATGGTCTTAGAATGCGCCCATTCACTACAACCTTCTTGAAATAGCCTTTGGATATACAAACTTACAGACTCTTTGCTCATTTTCCCAGAAGGAAGGCTTCCACTGCACTGTATTTCCACTGCATATAATGCAAATTAGGGAAAAAGGGAAAAAAAAAAGAGAGAGACTAGGTTCCCATGCAGATGTTCTGCACCTCTTTTCCATGGCCTTCAAAATTAGTCCACTGGCTAGTGTACAGTGAAATGTATACTTCAGAGAAACAAACCTGTTCTTTTTTTCTAAGGAGTAAAAAAAAAGTATTTCCCACCTCCTGTTGTTATACTAACATAAATCCACTGGTATAGATTAGTCTTTTCTGGGGCCAGTAGAGACACGCAAAAACTACAGTCTATTTTCTCTTCAATAGCATTTTGCTATGTTTGTTAAGATTAGGTAAAAAGCACCTTTCTTTTCCTCCTTTTCCTACTATTGAATTCAGTCATGCATAACAGATTATCAGACTAGGGCCTGAAGATTTTTCTAAGATTCTCCTAATCTTTTTCAGTAAATCTGATCAATGAAATAAAGGGGAGTTTGGTACCTAATTCTTATTTGTGAAATAAGAAAATTCCCAGGAGGTGTCTGTAGAGGACATATACTTCCTCGTATGGAAAACTATTTCCATGGAAGCAAGTGTGGTACTGCAGAATGTCTGGCACCAAGAACCTCTAACAGAAAACAGTAATGAAAGCTCAGATCCATTTTACACTTTCAGCTTTGTGACTCTGTGATTGTATTTAATAGAAGCTGGAAAGATCACCATCCGTGCAAACACTTTGAATATTTAGAATATAACATAGAGGTGCTCTGTGCCTTTGTTATAAAACATATATATATATATAAAAGACAAGTTCAACGGTCCATGAAATGATGTGTTAATCTCAAGAATTCACATGTGATTTCGGCCATATTTTCATCTTCATGCACCTGCAATTGTAAAAGGAATTTCACCCTGAAGGTCAAGTAAACCTACAAAATATATACATTTCAGTTACAGCCAGAAAAGTCTTACAGAAAAATAGCTTTTTTCATTTTGAGGTAAAATTGACAGAATTCTTGCAAAATAATTTCTATGAAACTTTGTTTCATTTTATTTCCTCTCTGTGATTGTTGATTAGGCTTTACGTTAGCAATATGGAACTGTTGGGATATTCAGTCCTTCTCTTGTAGATTTTTTTAGTCAATTCCTGAATATGTTTGTGGATTTTCAAAAATAGTTTAAAATTTTAAAAGGATATAAGATAAACATTTAAATACAAACTCTACAATATAATTGCAGCATATCTGTAAAAATCTGATAGAACTGAATGTCTTCTGTGCTCTTCTTCCAAAGATCTGATGTTGTAGCAAAATCATTGGTTACTTCCCAAAGTGTTTGAGATTTATGTTGGATAAAATTTATTTAGATTCATTTACTATCTAGAAATAGTTCTTTGAAATGATGCAGTTTGAAATTATTGAAAAAGAGGGTTTAGAAGGGTGGAAAATGAGAAAAGAAAATTGAAAACCTTTTGGAGAAATAACTAGATTTGCATATCACAGAGCATATACCACTCTCACTGGAGTTAGGGAGAATTTTCCATGCTGGCAAATTCTTTTATCACATTCTACCACAGGATTTCTTATACCTCTCCTGAAGCACTTGGAAGTCTTCACGGTCAGAACCAGAACAACAGACTAAACCTGGTCTGGGCACCTGACATTTCTAGCAAACACTGTAATGTTCCCATGGATAGCCTTGTTTTAGAAACAACTGCCACACGGCAAGGGCTAAGACCGATTCTTGTTAGGTGTATGTCTATTATAGCTTTCTGTCAAAAAAATTCTCACTACTGTTTCACCACCAGCAGCAGCAAGAATAAAAACACTACTGCTGTTAGAAATCCAGTATTTCCTGGCTGTTAATAGCAAGCTTGCTCTGAGCTATTCCATGGTTAAAGTGTCAAAAACTATCAGAACCTAGGCTATCGTAAAGATGTAATTAATAAATTGCAGCAATCTTTGCAATGATGGGAAAGTTTTCCCATAGATCTGTGGTGTAGGCAGGACCCATAAAACCTTGGAAAAGGAATGGAAAGGACTCTATTGTAGGCATCAGAATCTGCTGACATTCAAAACAATGCACTCACCTGAGTATTAACTACATGCAGAGGTAATATTATTTCTGCAAGAAAATGAAGTGTTTCTATGTAGAGAAATGCTACATTTACTGACTTGGCCCTTTTGTGACATGAATCAGGCAAGGACCTAGTGGAAAAAGCAGTATGTGATTGGGGTTTTAAAGATTGTAATTAGTGCTGTTAAAATGTTCTGCTAACTTTATGAAAGGGATTTTTGTCTATTTTTCCTAAATATATCTGATTTCTTCTTAAAACACAAACACAATAAAATCCAGAGAATGAAAAGCAGAAACCTGAAAACCAAATTTTGTCTCAGAAGTCTGTATTTGTTTGGTTTGTTTGTTTTCACTGAAAGCTCTAGGAAAACACTTTAGGAAATGTCCAGGCAAGAAATGAAGGCATGGACAGCTATTGATCTTGGAGTTTACAACTGCAGTGTAGCTTCCTGTTCTCTCTTCTGCCCCTTACAGCCAAGAGTTGTGGATATTTGTGTCCTGCATATTGCCTCTGGGCTTAGGGTGCTGAAGCCATGTGCTGGATATACAGATATTATCAGGAGAAGACCTTTCTTTTGCCTTTTATTTAGCTTTTTTGCCTGCTCTTAGGTTCCCAGCAATGTCCTTCCACTGCCTGGGAAAATTTATTGAGGATTTTCAGTGACTTTGGTTGACTGTCAGAATTTTCTTTATTAATGCAAGTAAGGAAAGGAAAATGGTGATTTTTTTTTCCTTTTACCATTTTATATATCTGCTAAAACTAAATGAAATTAAGCAGGACATAGAAGTGGCACTTCCACAGCCTGAGGAATGGCACTTCTCCCTGTCAAATATCATAAGCCAGCTGCAAAGAAAGAGAATCCACAGATTTTTTGCAACTGAAAGTGCTAGCCACTTCATAACTAGATTATTTATAAGGTTCACCTATACTGTATGTCTGGTTTCTCTTCTTTATGAAGAGAGTAATTGGTGTTTCTTGGTTGAAGCTGGTGTTATAAGTTGAAGTCTAATAGATGAAAATCTGGCCCTTGATGCATGATACTTGAAACTAACCATAAGAGAAAAAAGAATTGAAAACCAGTGCTGATAAGACAGCATCAAAAATCAGATGGGCATAAATGTACCTAGCTGTCACCTTCATATCATATAGTGGCTCCAGCTTCTGCTATTCTGTTAAGCTGGCATACTAACCTGTGAGAAGTTGTCTTGGGGAATATAAACAGCAGAGGGTTGCAAAGGGCTGCTAACTGGTTGCCCCTTTTATGATCAGTTTCTGGGAAGCTGTTTCTTGTCATCTCACTGTTGATGAGTTTCTGACAAAATTCTCTACGGGGTACCTTCTGTTACAGGTAAAATGTATCATGTTTATTACTTCATGCAGTCCTTCTGTGGCATTTATTCTGCACTCATATGAAAGTGTTTTCAGCATTGAGAGGGAACAGTAGATAGCATTAAAATTTATACCAGAAGAGTGAATTGTATTTAAATAACTCTATAGTTATAGTTAACTAAATAAAAGCTTTTGAATGTTATGGGCCAGTTCTTTAGCTGGTGTAAACTGGCTTCTGCTTCTCACCAGCCGAGCATCTGACCCATTGTGTTCAGGCTGGTTAATGCAGCAGCAGGGAAATGCAGACTTATATGTCAATTGAGAATAATTCAAGTGGATAGATGACTCAGAAGGACAATGCAACAGCCCTGTATAGCTATTAATAAGGCTCCTTCAGCTGATCATCTCTGAAAGAGTTAGAAACATGTTACTTTCATGTGAAGAGCTCTTGACTCTTAACAGGCAAGAGCACTTCACATGAAATGTGAATGCATGTTGAATGTTTATTCTTTCGTTAAATCATTCTTTGCTATTATCAAATCAATGCATTGTTACGGGATTTCCTTTTACTTTCAGCTATTTCTGGGTTTCAATACAAGTGTGGTTTGCTGTTAGTACTTGACTAATTATACTATTGTTGGTGTATTAATTTAATCTAAGCCTGTCACCTTGGCTTTCTGTTGTCATGCACCCCATTCATTCAACAGTCTCTTCAATGGATTGGGCAAAATAACAGATGTTGAAACTATCTCACTACTGTTTTAAAAATGTCTGTGAAATGAATTATAATCTAATGGAATCTCAGAGAGAACTCTTTCAAGGACCTGCTCGTGTTCACCATAATGAAATGTAAATAAGGTTTTGAGCAATAAAAACTTCACAAATGTACAATAATTGTTGTTTGAGGTTTTTGGGAGGCAAGGAGGTATTTAAAATCAAAATAATGGCAGTCAGGGATTTTAACTTGACCTTCAGATAGACAAAATAAGTGTTTTGCTGGGTTCCTGTGATGTTGCACTCTCTTAGACTGAAAAGCTGTGTAATTGAACTGAAATGCCAATTCTTTTATATTTAAATATATGACGTTGTGCAAAATCCTACCCTTTCTACAGTAGGCTTTTTAATTTCAGATCATTAAATTTCTGCCACTGATTTTTATCCCTTTTTTAGGAGCAGTGGTGGAATGCCACATATAGATGAGGAATGTTTATTTTAAATACCAAAGGTGAAACACAACAAGAGATTTGAGTTCTTAAGAGGCTTGTATTCCAAATCAGCTACCTTCTAAGTATCAGCTTAGGTGGGGAAACAATTCAGAAATTCTACTTTTTCACTCAGCTTTAATACCAAAAACTCAATAGCAGTACTTCATCACTCACCTTTAAAGATTTCCCTGAAACTGAAGGGCTGAACAAAAGCAAGAACATAAACCGCCACTTCCCACTTCTTTAACATTGTGCTGCAGCACTGCTTTTCTTCTTGCCCAGTTCTCTTGCACGGGGCATTTCTCCGCTGCATGATTCTTGCATTCCTGCATGCACAGTAGTCTTTTCAACGCAACTCTTCTTTAAAAAAAAAGTAGTACTAACTCCTTCTTGCATTTCATTTCATGCCTGACACATTGAGCCAGGTTTGAACCAGTGGACGATGTAGCTCTATTGATACTGACTCCGAGTGTGCAAAAGAACAAACAGGGATATTCGGTAATTGTGTGAATGTGTGCAAACTCTTTGGTTTCCTGGTAAAACCTTTGAATGGTCTACTCCCATATGTCTTTCCAACTACTGTTCCTTAATTACTGAATTGAAATCTAAGAGCACACAGGAAAAAGAGAGAATATTTCCAGTTCTCTGTTAAATACTGTTTAGTGTGTGGAGTCATTTCCTCACCAATGCATGTCTGTCTAACAGTGTGGGCACAGAATTGGCATTCGACAGGGGCAAGTTGGAGAGCAGTGCAGAAGATAAAGATACCTGATGAATTGGATTTGTAGAAATGCAAACAAGTGCATGAGTCACAATTGTCTAAAGTTAGCCTTTTCTCCAGGGAAAATATTGTCTTTGTTGTCTAGTATAGCAAGCCCAGGCTAACTTAGTACTTTGATTACAAATAGGAGTGCCATGTTACAGTTTTACCTTTCTTATCCCACTTAGAAATCTTCTCTGAGTGAAATTTGTGTGGGATTTGCTGAGGTCCAGCAGCCAAGTCAAAGCAGTGACTCTGACCAAACTGCTTGGACATGACAGACGAGTAACCACAAGGCAGGCACAGAATGACTGTGAAGGTGCTCATGAAAGTATCAGATACTTTATGCTAACATTGCTTGATGTGGATGCCTAGATTTCTGCTTTGCCTCTTCCAGAATAAAAAATGAGCCTTAGTAGTAATAACTGTGCTTGAAATGTGGTTCTGTGTTTGAAAGATTAGGTGTTCTCACCATTGCTATCAATAGTATAGCTGAAACTAGAATATCAATGGCATTAAATATTCCTTATGGAGATGCAGCCTAAATTTCAGATAAGAATGACACCCATGCTACTGGAGTATTACTATTTATTAGAATATGTTAGCCCAAGACATAAATGAAGCTCCTGCTGTTATACTTCTGTGGCAATGGCACCTAGATAAAAAGGGCTGATTCTGGCAGCTAAATGCACATGATGTTGTAAGTTAAAGTAGCATGTGACACCATCCTGTAAACATTGGGCACAAATCTTTCTGCTGTGATAGTACTGTTGACATGCAAATACAATGAGACATATGCTTTGTTTTGATTTTTCTTTTAAATAAAAATCAAACATTGTAAACCTTTTAAAAATGTATGCTTATGAAAGCAGAGAGTAATGAAATAGAATATGAGCATAGTTATGGTAAATCATTGTATAATATGCAATAGTTTCAAGCTACTCACACGTCACTTCACCATAACATTTGCAATGTAATGAAATGGTCCACAAATGATTAATATTCTTAAGTGCTTTCCTTTTTCTCTTAAGTGCTTCCAGGCAGAAAAAAGAAATATATTGCATTATCAGTGTTTGTGTGTAGTTAGTGTCACAGTGCCTATTGATTTTTACCTCCTGTTAGAAATGCACATTAGGAGGTTTTATCTGTATATGATAAACAAATTGGAGAATGTATCTTGAGCTACTGCTGTAGCTGGTATAAATGGTGGTAGCACCATTGACTTCATTTGAATTATGCTTATTTACATAGGTTGAGTATGTGGCCCTTGTCTTCCAAGTGAACTGAGAATATTCAGTACAAGTAATACTTTATCTCCCTGTCATTTAGATGTCTCTGGGGACTCTGCTTCTGTTCTACTCCCATGACTTTTGCTTGTATTTCTAATGATTAAAAATGCTTTCTCTGAAATGAAAAATTAACAGACCTTGAATATTGGGAACATGTTATCTTTTTAAAAGTGACTGTGACTTAATTTTAGTATTGTACCTTTCTATGTAGGTAACATTACAGAGGGTTAGGGTTATATGAAATTGCTTGAGTCTAAAAACGTGGTATGTCTTTCACAGCAACCCTTCACTTGGTCCCAATCTATAGGTAGGCCCTGTATTTTTGGCACTGTTAATATGCAGATGTTAAATATTAGCATGGTAAAACATCAGTGTTCTGCTAAAACCACAATCTCTAAAGTTACTGCAACTGAGCTCCAATGTGGAGAGCATCACTTAATCTTGAAGGGTGGCCTGAAGAAGCCAATTTTCAGTTCAAGAAACAAAAAAGAAAGTTTCTAATTCTTACGACTGTTATGAGGATCTTGAAACTGATTTGAAATATTTTCAAAGATAGAGAGATATTCAAAACCCAAGACTTGTACTTTTGGGGAGAAGGAGCAGGAGGGTGAATGAAAAAAAGGAAAACTCATGATAATTAAGCCAAATCTTAGCAAGGCTGAAGCGTCTTCCTTATGCTGCTTTTTCTGCATTTGTTCTCACCATAGATTCATGAAGAATTGGAAAAAGAATCAGGAAAATTCTGGCAGAGAAAATATAGCGAAGAAGCAAGCCAGTCTTGGCAGATTTCAGTTAGCAGTAGGAATGTGGAATTCTTGTCAGTGCCCTCTCATTAGGTAATGGTGTCTTTTCCAAGTGAAGAGATTGAATAAAAGTCCTGCTACTATTGCTGTGGAAAAGAAAGAGGGAAATCATTGCCATGACACTGAAACTCCATTCATAAGCACGCTTTTTGTTTGATTAAAGATCCTCATTTCACTATGAAAGAGTAAAAAATATTGAATAGCATTAGTAAGTAAAGTAATAAGTTTTAAAGAGTTTTTGTGTATGTACATATGTATGTGTATGGTTATTTCATGGAAGCAATTGCTGGGAATCTGTTTAGAGAATGAATGGAAAATCCTCCAACTTACAAGAGAGTCTCTGAAGAGCAGCTTTTGAGAGCAACAGGACAGAAAAGACAGCAGAAGAAAAGGGCAGAAGGTGAGTTTGCAAATGGGCTTTTGAAGAAACAGTTTTCTCAGGATGCATTGCTGGACCATGAAGGAGATCTCCTGCTTTCCTTTACAGGAGACAGAAAAGGCCCTGGTAATGAGCCAAGGGAAGGCTAAAACAGGGATGCTTATGTTGGAGGATATGTTAGGGAGTTCCTGTTTTTCAGTGCAAATATTGAAAGACTGGTTTAGATACTGACCAAAACTTGCAAAGGTACAGAAAATTATTCAGCTAGGCAGGTATTCTAAAGTCTCTTGGAACAAATCAAGTGAAACAAATACACATCACATCAGCCAAGAGCCAAAGGTCACTCATAGATATACTCCTAGAGACAAATGAAACAAAATTAAGGCGGCACATATTTGCCTATATGACTAAAAATGGATAATGCTTAGTTTTGTAAATCTTTGTCACATAATGGAAGTACTGATGAGTGGAAGTTCCTCTGCTAGAAAGTGCTAGTTGATCAAATGTCTGAAGTGGAAGCTGTGGCCAGGCTTAGAAATGTCCGTTGTCTATGGCATTTTGGAGATGAATCTGGGAAGAAAAACAAGAAGCCCCTTCATCTAGTCCAATGTCAGAGGTTTTGAAGGACGGTATCACTTCAGTGTGAGCACAAATTGAAAGCAGTCTTTTTTCCAAAAACTTAAAATTGTTTAAATAATTCCCAGTATTGTTTTTATAAATTGATCTAAGCAACACAGACATTGTAAAATATTTTTTAACAGAAGATAGCAAAAATATTGCCACCCTACAATGCTAAAGCAGAGAAGCACAGAGAAGTTACAAAGAGGGCAACTATATCACAAACTGCATGTAACAATGCACTGTCAGACCCAGCATTTGCAATCCTTAATGGAAATGCCACTATGTGTTTTCTCATCATGTGATACCATGATGAGCCTTTGAATTGACAGACTAATGAGGGCAACATTGTCTAAAGATTAAATGCAACCTGATTTTCATGCACAATCAGATCATTTTGTTGATATTGTGCCCAACAATGTTCTATCAAAAGGAAGAAGAGACCTAAAACAAGCTTGGCAATGGAATGCAGTTATTTTCTATTACATTGGCACTAGACCTTTTTATTTTGGATCTTTCAGAGATACATCTTACCAGAAGCTACTTTGAGAATACATGTTATTAGTCAAGAGCCAAACCCATCAAAATGTTGTAATATAGCACTATACAATTAATATATTGAAGAGTATAAATAAAGGTACATAAAATGGGAACTCAACAATATCCCATTATATATTCACATTTTAAAACAAACACCCATAATGCAGATGTGGTCATACATGGTGAGCAAAGGACATAGTGAGACACAAATATAAACATCAACTTAAGTATGAACTGATGCACAATCAAATTACACATCTGCAAGGATACTAATTCACAGAGCATAGTTTGTATCTTTGTAGAGAAGCTGCGGTGTGTGTTACATTTAATTACTTATCCTGTAGATTTAAATTGAGTAGGGTTTTTAATATGTAGTTGGAGTAGGAAAGAGTTGATTCTTGACTGTAGCTAATACATGTTTGCAAAAAGACTCTTTTTTGCTTGAATAAACCTTGTAGCAGTTAGCGTACGAAACTGACTTCTAAAAACCGTACGATAAAGGTTTGACTACTTAAGGGCTTTTTCTAAAGCTCATGAAAATCAATAGAAATACAATTGATTTCAGTAATCTTTGAATTTGGGCTTATGTAAGAATGGCTACTACTCTATAATAGTATAATAATAGTATAACAATGTCTAAAGAATGTATAGTGCAGGTTTAGAAATGTGCAATTTTTACAATTTTTTTTCCTCTTGACTAGATCCTGGCATTACTTAATATTAGATCAAGACTGAGAGCTAATGAAGGTTTGAAAAGCCAAACACTTGGAGTCATGGTCAATTTTTTATAGTCATTGATCAACAGTTTGGCATTTTTGTTAGCATAAAAATATTGAGATGGGATAAAGAAAGAAGTTTAACCCATAGATCAGTAACAGTTGTAGAATATCTAACATGACTCTGAGCAAAGGCTTTAAACATGGGGCAAACAAACTGAAATGAAAAAACTGAGATGAAAAGGCAAAATCCTCTTTCCTTCTCTTTTATAGAAGGAATTTTGAGATTTCTTTCAGAAGTGGATCTGGAATATTACGAGCAGGATAATATAACATCTGTATTAAGAAGACTGTGGTTGTTCTTTCTTTCTGTGGATTAATCTGCAAACATGTTCATAGCTGTCATGATTTCTAACACTCAAACTGCTAGAATTTGGTATTTTGCAAGCAATTAAACATAGTCACTGTTTCCTTCTGTTGTACCAGAAGAAAATTCTAATAATGTGTAAAAAAGATACCTGATCACATGAGTAGATCCTTCCCTTCTTATCTCCTCATTTTAAGTTTTTGTCTACATAAAAAAAAAAAAAAAGAAAAAAAGAGCTGTGGCACAGACCCAGAAGGAGTTCTGCAGCACATGTGAACAGTCTGTCGTGCCGAGGAGACCGGGCCAAATTTGTTCTTGCTGTAATTCCATTGAAGTCACTGGAGCTATTAATGGGGATGAATGTTGCCTTTTATCACTTTTAACTTTGTATACTGTGAGAATTAGATGTCACAAATTTTTGAGATTTCACTGGCTGGGCTAAAAATAATGCAGTGCACATTTTTTTTTCCCTCTGATTAGTATGCTAAATGTAATGCACCTTTCAGTGAGGAAGGTATTAGACTTGATAATATAATGTCTCCAGTAGCAGAATCTTTGGAAAAAGTACTGATAGGCCATTTTCTATATGTAAAAATGGGTGAAATGAATACACTTGCTGGTTATTTAGAAAAACAGTCAAGTACTTGCTTTATAAAATTAACCAGTGGCTGGAAACAAGTAATATCTATCCAATAAATTTCCTGACTGGAGAATGAACATACCTATTTTGCCCACCTCTACACTTCAATGAGATTTTAAAATGCCTAACCTTAAAAAGGGAAAGTGTATTCCTTTAGCAAAATATCCCCTATATTCAGTAATTCAGAGTTTTCAAATGCAGCTTTTTAAGTTGTAAAAAGCACCTGCAAAGTATACAACCATATCTTTGAGACTTTTTCTGCCTAATTTGTATACCCATGTTTTAATACCTGTAAGCTGACATTCTTTGCAAATTTGAGAGGTCTTTTGCATTTCTTTTATTGAATTGAATGTTGTCATTGAAAGGAAGCTGTATAAACACCAGTGTTGTGGGTTTTATTCTATAAAAAGCAATATTCTTCTTTGCTTTCTTTTGCTGAATATTCTTATCAATTCACAGAAGACTTAGCTGATTTCAGGAAGCAGATGCTGAGTCTTGGGAACAGATTTTTCCCAACATCAACATCTGGAAGTGTAGCTGTCTCCACCAGTGGTGAAACTGGTGGCTGTGCAAAAGCCTTCAGGGCTAATATCCTGGGTCAGGCTGCTTAGGGAATTGCTTGAAGTCTTTCTCAGGAATATTTCTTTGAGTTACTGCTGACTTCAAGGAATCTGTTTCTACCCTCCAACCCCCATTAAATACGATGATTAAAAAAAAAGGCAAATAATTTTCTCAGTAAAAGAAAGATATTCCCAGGGAGCAAGATACTATTTTCTCTGGTTTATTTAAAGATCTCCCACAAATAAAATGACTTGAAGTCTGACAGATTGGTTCTGAGGGCCATTTACCATCTCATTCCTATTAATTTCTGCATTCCTTAGAGTTGTGATGATAACAATGACACAAGTTGCGTTTCTGGTGAAAATAGTGAAATAGGGAAGCTCGTTATCATGAAGAATAAGTAACTGCTAAAAGTTAAATATCATTAAAAAGATTGTTGTATTCATAACCTTTGGATGACAAATTTTGAGCAATAAATTTTAAAATTTTACTTAAATATTACTGTGCATATTTTAGTGCTAGCAGAAGTCCAACAAAGGACAAATCCTGGACAAAGGATGGTGTACTTCACACATTTGCAGTGGCTATAGTGTCATCCCTGAGGAGTTCTACTATTTCACACAAATTAGAGTGCTCCGATGCCTTATATTAATCGATCACAGATATGTATTGCCAGTATCTGATTTGTTGATGTATCTTCCAACAAACGTGCATGTGTTGATTTTTAACCTTTTAAAAGGAATTACAGTACTTTAATTCTCATTGACAAAAATGGCATGGGCAAGAAGTACTTCAGAGAAATGATGTGTTAAATCTTCCAAACTATATGCCTCTTTCATGGCCATAGTTCTACCACCTTTGAATCTGTGTTTTAGAAGTATAGTTATGTCATTTACATCTGAGGCCTCTGCCCCACTTCTGCCTGCTGGTTTAATTTTATCCCCCTGAAAGACTACAAAGGTTGCGTTAAGCCCGTTCCTGATACAGTGACACCATCTTCACAGTATGAGTGTTGGGAAGAATTTAAACTGTTCTTCAGAAATAAACAAACCTTCCCTAACTTTGATTTCTGTGTGCGTTTTACACTTTGATATATCAAGTCACTTTTTAGAAAGGAGGTTAATAAGGTTCCGAAGTTTCAGTGTCTGAGCCTGCTCTTTTGTAATCCTCACTCTGTCTCATTGCTATTCTAATTATTATCTTCATCATCATTAGGGTATGTTTCCTCTATAAGAATAAGCAGCCAGGGTTACAAAATATAAAACAATGACAACTCTTTCCCAAACTGCTTATGTGTACACAGTACTTGAGATATTCAGAATGAGATTGATGAACAAAAGTATCTTTGCAGAATTCTTATATGACAACCATAAAAGCTGAAGTAATACAACTTACAGAAATTGAGTTTACACCAATATAGCTATGATCAAACTGAAGACCTGCCAGCTTTAATTTCTGAATGAAATAAATGTCTGCCATAGAGCTTTTGTTTGCTTTGCTTAACATATAAACCTCTCCCATTAGAAAAACCTTAGCTTCAACATTCTGTTTGATTCAGCTGATTTTTTTCTTGCATAGAGTATCTGCAAAGCAACGCTGTTCTCTACCCTCAGGTAGTTGAAAGTTTTCCTCAGCAAAAACCATCAGTTTCATGTGCAAAAAGACCTGTGATTCTTGCATCTGAAAAATTAACCCAACCCAACTGCAGTGAAGCAGCGATATGAATGTCTATGGTGGGGGATAGGCTGTGAAGTGGAAATAATCTCTAAGTGGCTTTTTGGAGCAATTGTATCATGTTGCCAAGTTTCTGTAAGACTTCATGATATGAATATTATTTGATTAATTGCCTCATAATGGATAAAAATTGCCAACCCTACTATGAGGTTGCAGTTAAAAAATAATCTTTTATCATTGACAATAATTTTACTTTACATTGATAACACCCTCTAGAAAGTTACTTAAATGAACATTCTTATAAAATTATTACCATTGACATGTGTCCTTTAAGAGTATGATTTCATTTGGAAATGGTGGCTCTACACCGCATGTGACCTCAATGACCTAATAGTACTTTTCTGTATTTCTAACTTTTGTGAATTCCCTGTACTAATTATTATGAGATGTAAAATGGCATGCTGCATTTGTCTTCCATGTGACATTTAACATTAAAGTGGCCAAAGGATTATGGGGTGCATTGCTAGAACAATTGTCTGCTGGATTAGAGGGAGGAACAACATAAACTAAGACATTTGCACTACCGGCTGTTCTATTTACTGTGAGAGCACTAGCATAGTGTATATGTTCTTCAAACATACTTCTGAACACGTATGTTCTTCCTGTATTGAATCAGTGATAAATCTCTTCTAGACTTTTGAATGATTGTAATCTGTAACCTGCTAACGACACTCTTACTAAAAATTCTTGTAAACAACATGTTTCAAACTGTGACTCAATTAAGAGATATTTATGAACCACTGTTTTTCTAGGGATTTCTTTAAGACTTCAGATTTTTTGTGAAGACATCTCTTTGCTGCAGGAAAATTCAGTGAATGTAATAAAGTTTAAAAGTATTAAATAACATTTTGTATATCTTTCTGTAAAGTCTGATAGAACATGAGAGCTATATGAAAATAGAGTACTCTATGTGATGATAACATTTTTGCTTAAATCTATGTTTACCTACTAATAGCATCTAAATAAGTGCTGGTGTTGTCTCCATAAGTGATTGCTAGAACGCTTATGAAAATTTTTAGTAAATAGAGAAAGTCAGAAAGAGCCTCTGGTCCTACAAGAGGCTGCAAAAAAATTTCGAAGAACAGTCCACACAAATACTATACATGAACTTTTGTACTTCAGAAGGGTTACCCACATCGAATTATACCTTATCATTGAGGTAAAGTATTCTTAAGCTTATTTTTCCATTTTTCTTTTAAGAAAGTGGAAAGCTCTTCTTTTTCTGTTTTCCTTCCTGACTTTGCAACCCAGATGTAATATTTGTGGAAAGTACTGTTCTTAAGTAATAATTTACACTTGGGGTGACACTAAGTCTAAATCTTACTGCAAAATCTTTGCATTAAATAAAAAGAAAAGATAATTAAAAAATAAACACAACAGAAAAATTGCTAAGAGTATTAGTAAAAAAACAGTAAACCAGATCTGAGTTAAATGCTTAACAACTCCCAAATCAAGTATTTTGTATATTAGGCATCTCATTTAAAATATATGAAGAAGGTTAGCACCATTTCAGTTTGCTCAGTGTTACTGGATATTAGGAAGGACAGAAAGAGAGCTCATAAAGTATTTCCATTGATAAGCTTTCCTTCCTGTATCCTTCACCTTTCTGTTATCCTTCACCAGAACACCCAATTCATGTTAAAAAAAAAAATAGACCAACAGAAATCAAAAGCTATACAACACAGATGCTACTCCAGCCATCAGAATCAGGTCAGTTTTTAACTTCATTAAATTGCTGTCATATGGTGTCTGCTGACATGCATGAGACTTTGGAGAGTCTTACTCATCAGGTATTCCCTAAGATTGTTAACAAGAACAGCAACTCTCATCAGGGGTCCCCAAAAAGCAGTTAATTAGGGGACAAAGGTTGCTCAGATTGTGACAATTACACCTGTAGGTCCCTGTAGAAACACCAAAATCTTGAACAAATGTATGTTTGGTTGCTTAGTGCAAGAAATAAAGAGCTAGTCCATTAAAAAAATGAGAGGCAGAAACTGTCAACCATTTGAAAAGCTTTACGAAAATGATCATCCAATTAGTGGCTATGATCAAATCAGGCATGAACTCTCTCTGGATGGCTCCATAATTTTCCTTCTTGCATGGTGTAATTTCATATAGCTCAAATGAACTCGTGAGAGGTAATTCAGTTCCAAACAGTTTTCTCATCACTGCTAATTATACTAATACATTGAAATGCCTCCTACAAAATGCATGAGCCCTTTAAGCCACCTCATTAATGTGATATAATTTTTGCCAGAATATATATCAAACCTATTATCACCACAGGTTTTCTTTAGCATTTTTTTCAAAATGTCTATCAAAAAGCTGAAAAAGTAGATTTCTTTCGTCTATTCTCAACATAATTAACTGTTTCTTTGAACTGTGGTTGTCTATTGTGGTATTTTCTTTAAAGAGTACTGGCAAAATACAGTATGATAGGGGTATTCCTCATACCTACAGGTTCTTTTCCCTGAGTATTTGAGTCCTTAAATCTTTTTTCAGTTGTAGCTGATTCTTTAAACGGCAAATGATGCATGCAATAATGTGCAAAAATGAGTTATACAAACTGAAAGCAGGGGTGTAAAAAGAAGCATCATCTGAGACTAAAATAAAGACAGATTTTATGGTATTTATGTCAGTTAATTTAACTGCTGGTAGGGGCTTTTGTTGAAACATGAGTTAGTTCCAGTGTTTAACCTTGCAGCATTAATTTATGCTTTATGGCATGAGTACTTCATCACTCCCTCCTTGGGAAGACAGTTATCTCATTAGCCAGAATTTAATGAAATGCAAGGATACACTTCTTAATTTCAAAGATTACTATAACACAAATCAGGTGTAAATCTCAGACTGACTGTCCCTTCCCTCTACCCGTTTAAAAAAATAGATTCATTTTGCAATCATATAACAGAAATTCGTCTGGTAGGATAAATTCCGCTACTACTATTCTAAAGGCATTTCTCATCTATGAAAGCTGGTTTAACATTACATTCAGTAATATTGGTGACATTTAAGGTCTGTACAAAGTTTAAGGTTTATAACCCATTGTAACTACTGCGAACAATTAAAAATGTATGGTGTTGGTTTCATTGGGGAAGGATATCTTGCACAAGAAGTATGGAGCAGAACCTGGCTTAATTTTCATAGAACTGTATCTAGATCCGTCAGAATGTGAATGTGCACACTCTATCCTATGTAAGACTGACATAACTGACAAGACTAGTGTAGGTTTTTTACACTGGTGCCTCTCACCATATCCAGAATCCCAGTAAACACAGAACACTATAGTGCCTTGTAGTCTCATTTCTTTGAAAGACAGGGTGCTCAGACATGCTTTTACCATGTTTTTCATATGCCTTTCTTTTATTACTTAACTGTTGTCATAAATTAACTTAGCTTCCTATTGAAATCTCCATCCTGCAGTTCTCTGCATGGGAGTGTACTCCACTAAACAATAGCAGAATCTAAAGAATTCATTATGCAAAATGTTTTTTCAGTGAAAAATGCAGGTGCTATGCTCTTGTTCATAATAGCAATTCTTTGTTTCAGTATCAAAGCAGGCAAATTTATTACAGATTCTTGATCTTATATAACGTTAATGCATGTAATATTATGTTATGTAATATTTACTTAGCAAATGTCTCGGTGTGAAGACATAAACACATATTTTCCCTAATGGTAACAAATAGTAATAGCAGTGCTTTACACCTATAGTCAGTCACAAATAATGTCCCACATTTTAAGACTAAGAAGTATGTCCATGACCAGCTGGATACCTTACATAGAACGTGAACAAGAAAATATGAAGAAATTCAGAGCAAGTCTTGTATACTGGTATCAGGCTGGGTTTTCAGACTATGCATATTGATGGAAGGAGGGGACATCCTTGTGCATGGAGTGGCTCTAAATAGGACAAGGCATATGCATATTAATTAAAGATATTTTTATAGCAGTTCATTTTTAATTTTTTTTTTCTATATAGTAGAAAATAGTAATCACAGCTTAAAGTCTATAGCAGTCTGAAATGTGATTATTTTTTTCAGTAGACCAGGAAAGGACTGTCTGCTTCCAAACTAGAGTGGCCTTTGGTTTCTGCAGCCATAATTCCTGTATCTGTTTTCCAAAGGCAACCAAAAGTTTGGCATGACCAGGTCACATCTGTTTGTCATTAGACAGACTTTGAAATTGGACAACGCAGACAGCTTAGCTGTGAACTTCAGGAAGTGCCACTAAAAGTATAAAACCGCGCAAGTCAAATACTGCGAGAATAAGTGTTTACACTGCCTCATAGTATGTGGATCTACGTACTTGTCCGTGAGACTTTGGTACGGAAATCCATGCTGTTGGTCCGTCTCTGTATAATCTGTATGAAATAAGCTGACTCATGTTGATTCAAGACAATTAAGGAGGACATTCATGCAGAGTCTAGGGTTTTCCATCTGTTTTAAATACCTTCAGAATCTTGTCAGAACAGATCATTGCTTTTTCCTTCACTGGATTTAGCCCTGTCAGGGTGAAGTCCATGTATTGTGGCAGGGACTGTTGTGTCATTTGTTATGTTTGTTTAGCATGCTGGAGTATAACCTGACTCTGCCAGTTAGGTGCCAGTACATTAAATTGTAATAATAATAAACCATATGGAGAAGGGACATACTGAACAAGAATGTTGAAGCATATCTATTTTCATTTGAAACTCACTGTGGAAAGTCCGATAGAATTATAAAGCAGACAGGAGCTCAGTTGTCAAGATTTTACCTTCTACAATAAACTGCATTTCTGCATTGCCACCTGAAAGAAAAAAAGGGTTGCTGCACCAGTTTTCCTAAATTCATACCTGTTTTAAAAGGGTCTGGCTTGTTCACACTAGATGCAAAAACAATATTTCAAACATTGATTTATACTGCATTCAATATATTGTGTGACTACACATATATTACTTGGTGTCAAAGGATGAATTGGCCCCTGCAGAATCTTGCTTTCAGGAACACCCTTTGCTACGCTCAGCTTTCCTTCAGGCAGAAACTGAGAGAGCAGGCTGCAGGGAAAAGTACTTGTACGAAATCCCAGCTTAGGACGATTTGCCATACTAGTAAGAGAAAGGGGGTTGTACTGCCATCCAGAGGGACCTTGACAGGCTGGAGAAATAGGCTGACAGGAACCTCATGCATTTCAACAAAGGGAAGTGCAAAGTCCTGCACCTGGGGAGGAATAATCCCACGCACCAGTACATGCTGATGGCTGATAAGTTTAAAAGCAGCTTTGCAGGAAAGGACCTGGGGGCCCTGGTGGACAAAGGGTTGAACATGAGCCAGCAATGAGCCCTTGCAGCAGAGAAGGTCAACGGTGTCCTGGGCTGCATTAGGAGGTGTTCCCCTCTACTCAGTACTGGTGAGGGCACACCTGGAGTGCTGTGTCCAGTGCTGGGCTCCTCAGTACAAGAGAGATATGGAGCTACTGGAAGGAGTCCAGCGAAGGGCCACTAAGATAATTAAGGGACTAGAGCATCTATCCCATGAGGAAAAGTGGAGAGAGCTGGGACTGTTTGACTTGGAGAAGAGATGGCTTGGGGGGCATCTTATCAATATGTATAAATACCTTAAAGGAGGGTGCAAAGAGGATGGAGCCAGGCTTTTTTTAGTGGTACCTAGTGAGAGGACCAGAGGCACAGTTCCTGCCATCTGGACATCAGGAAACACCTTTTCACTGTGAGGATGATGGAGCACAGGCACAGGTTGCCCAGAGAAGTTGTGGAGTCTCCATCTTGGAGATATTCAAAAGTCATCTGGACACGGTCCTGGGAACCAGCGCCGTGTAGCCTTGCTTGAGCAGGAAGGGGTTGGACCTCCAGATGGTCCTCTGGATGACCTCCAGAGGTCCCTTCCAACCTCAGCCATTCTGTGATTCCATGAAAGGCCTGGCTGAGAATACGTTACATGTCTTCAGCTGTACAAGAAATCTACTGAATCAGAAGCCAGGAGATGAAGCTTGACTTTTGATGTTGATTTAGTTGTGACTTTTGATAATCATGTGCTTAAACCAAAGGTTTGGAATACTAACTTAGTAGTGGTTATTCTGGTTCCTTGACTTTTAGAAGAGTGTGCATAAATGAGGTGGACCTGAAATCTAGTAAAGGACTTTGTCAGACCTTCTGATATATAGAAACAGTTTTTCTCAAAAGCAGATGAAAGAAATAATAACATTTCAAATCAAATCAGGCAGTAGAGTATGTGCTAACTAAAGCCAAACTCAACAACTTTTGCAATTTTTCAGATCAAGAAATTTTCTTTGAAAATTCTTTAATTTTTCCAGAAAAAATTATGAATTTGTGAGCTTTTCCCATTCCTCCCTGTTGAAGGATATATAAGCATCCATGCTGGCAAGAAGGTTATTTTTCTCCAGAATTCTTGTCAGTTCTGGAGTAATTTAATCCATTCATCTTCTATTTCTCAGTTGTAGCAGTAGAGGTTGTGTTTCTTTAATCCAATATAATTTCTTGTCCAATGTTTGAAGAACGTGACCCAGTTTATTTTAACACTGCAGATGATCATTTGTCTCAAAGAAATTAACATAGAACCAATTTGGACCTGCTTGCAAGAACAATGAAAAAAAAAATAATCATGGTTTCTCCCAGTCTAATCTGACCTGATGACAGACAAAGTGAGGAAACTGGTAGTTGGAAATTGAGGTCTTAGCTTTTTCAGATTTGCCTCTCCTGTGTCTGTCTGAATGTATTTGTTACTTTAACTTTCCTAGTCAAATAATAAAGCTGTTTCTGACTTTGTATTCCTACGGCTTCCAATTATGCTTATTTTCATGCTGCTAATCTTGTATTTTCTTGATAACCTAAAGCATCAGTTTTGCTTGTGTTAGGGGACTGCCACAAACAGAGGTTAAAACATTATAATAATTATGTACCCAGCAACATGACTAAAACTTGCATAGATCATCTGATTAAAAAAACCTGAATTCACCTTAGCCCATTCTGTTGGAACGCAAGCAGGGGTCTTGATTTATTTGGGTGGGCTACTGAAAAGTGTCAGCTGACCATTAAGACTATCTATAAATTTAATTCTTTTAGAGGTCAGGGAGCAACACTTAGTCTTGTAGAAATTAATTTTTAGATTTCCATTGTGGCATTAATGAAGAAAAGCTGCAAGAGAAAACAGACCATTTTCAGGAATGCGATTCAGAACATTAACACCTTAATTTACATAAAATTAGTTACATACTGCTGCAGTAATTTAATTTATTTGACCAAGACTTTGCAACTGTGAAAAATAGATTCAGAAAGGCAAACCAGGACTCTTACATATTTTCTCCAAGTGGCTGATTTCACGACAATATGAAATCAGAATGATTTAATTGCAAGACATGAAAAATTACTATGTATTGCCAAATTTGGAAGGCTTGGATTTGGAGTAAAAGGTTTTAAGATGGAAATCAAAAAAAAATCCACAAAGCTTGTACTTGAAATAATTGCTATTTTTCTCATGCGTACTGAATAGGCGATAAAATCAAAAGTTGACTGTAAGATTTTGACATGGCACTGGAAATCAGGCATGTAGGCAAACGGCAAAAGCTTTTTTTTGAACAAAGAAAAAACACATGTGAAAGGAATGACATAACTTCAGAGGAAAATAGAGCTTTTTTGCTTTTTTTCTTAAAAAAAAAAAGAAGAAAGAAGCATTATTTTTATTTCTAGGCTCCTCAGCTGAAAATAAGATACAAAGCAAGCTTCTGTATCCTGAGTGTTCAGCTCTTCTAGTTACAGAATTCACCCATCATCTTTCATCAGTAAAAATTAAAATCCACCCTTCTCTATCCTTTTAAAACCTGTCTTCAACTCAATTATCCACTGGGATTAAGTTGGAGTTGTACTATACTGGTGTAGTTAAAACAGTTAAAGTTATCTGGTAAGGATTCATTTGGAACAGTAAAAGCATGATTTATACTATTTAGCTGCTCACATACATCAGAAAGTGGAGAATGAGGTATGCTGAATATACAGAAAAATACTAGATGCAAAGGGTTATGGTTTGATTGTGTTACAATTTCATTAACTTCTCTGAATTATCTATCATTAATTTCTTCAGCACGACTCACAATTCTAAAACTGTTTGGCCTTATAAAATGCAAAGATGATTCCCCGTATCTAAGTGACCTGTAGCTTCTTCCTAGGATTCATCAGGTTTCTGGAAGGGACCCTACATATTAGCCAAAATATAAAATTTCTCTTTTGGAGAATATAGGATCCTTGTCTTTGAGCAATTCAAATATCCAGCCTGACGCTTTAGATGACAGGAAATTATAGATCATCCTTGTTTTGCATCTTTCATTAATCCTCCAGCAAAAGCCTGGACGGTTCCTGCCACCTGTTAATGTAGCATTTTCTTACTGTCACAGTTCAGAAAAGCACTCTGATCTGTCCCAAATCTCTCCTAACCCAGCTACAAATCCGTGGTCCTTTGCAATTTGAGGTAGCCAGTGTACGCACAGGGGCAGTAGCCATGTGCAGCCGGAGGCCATGTCCCCTTTTGCTCTTGCATTTTTGAAGCTTAGTTTTGGAGTGAGAGTTTAGATTTGGAGGCCTAAAGTTTATACACTTTTGTCCCAAAGGCAATAAAGGATAATTTTACCCCTGTTAACTTGCTCTGAGGTGATGCATTCCTACTTCTGCAAATCACCAAAGAAAGGGCACTTCCAGTGACACAACCATTTTTAAAAAATATTCTCCTGTTAGGAGTAGGAAAGTTTTTAAAGTTGTAGAATAGGCACACTAATATAATTATGCCTGCATTAGAACTTTTACCGATATGAATGAACCATCAGGCAAAAATCCCTACACCCAGAGCTAGTGTAATTGCACTGCTGCAACTTGCAGGTAAAGAATTGGCTCTCACAAAATGAAATACTTGAATTTTACCAGTCACAATAATACGTTACAAATATCAGTGACTGAACTACATATCTCAAAAGACCCAACTTCAGGACACATTCAAACGCAGAAAAGATGGTTTCTTTGGTGACCTACTACTGTGTGATTCCTTAGCAATATCATTTTATAACAAACCCACAAACTTCCATGAAACTTGACCAGCTAAATTAAGAGGCATAAATTGCTGCATTATATATCAGTCTTGTCTGGCTTCCATACTATAAAATTTCCTTGATAGTGAATCTTGCATGTGTTTATTCATCATCAGAAAGAACACAGCCCTTTGGAGCATTCTTATTCTGCTCATATATTCCACATAAGCGAGCAAGACTTGGATATTTCAGAGCTATACCCCTAAAATTATGGTAGCACTGAGCACAGATAGCTTTAAATATGTTAATAAGTAAAGTGCTATTCAAATGATTTTTAGCTAATATTCATTATGTTATAAATAATGGGCCACATCATACTGATGAACCGCTAATGATTTTCAACAGAGATTTGACCTTCTTACATCAGTTGTGGCTCTGCCGTGGCCTTTATACATGGAATAAGTATGCAGTAAGGGAGGCTTAGATTTACAGCATGCGAACTACTATGCATTAAGTCCTTTTGGAGATGTCCTTAAAACACACTGGATACAATGCGACCAGCTTTCCAAATGGAATAAGCTACCTTACACAGAGGCACGCTTACTGCACACACACGGGGATGCCCAGAAGAATAGTTGCAGAGAAACTGTTGTTTGGTGGCATATTTTTCCTTCATAGGCAGGTGCCCAGGAAGTGCCCAGGATGTAAACTACATTTAGAGCAATAAATCTATATGGTATGGCAAATAAAAATAAAAATGCTTTCTGGTATTGTGAAATGAGTTGTTTCAAGAATAATACTCGTGTCTGCTACCTAAACTTTTCTTAGTATGAAATATCTTCTAATATATGCACGATTGTATGGATCTAGTCTTCATTTCTCTGTGATCATATAATTAAATGTCATGACTACGAGCCATTTACAAGAAGCAGATTCACTGTTATTTCTCTGACGTAGTACCGTGACACAAGAACTTCTCAGAAGTCAGATAGTGAAGTCGGATATTGTCAGTACTCTGTAAGATGTTAAAATGCTTTCACTCCTGTCTCAGAAACCCACCTTTATGTGACCAGCCAGGCTTGCAGTCCGTTGGGCGTTCCTCTGCTACCACTACTGCCCACAGAAGAAAACAACCAAACTATGTTACTGTCCCTGTTGTACCAGTGTCGATTGTCTTGGCTGGATTCACTTGAAGGTGCTCATTCTCTCAGAATGAGCTACAAAGCAGCGTATCCCTTTTGAAGCTGGGAAGTGTAATGCAATCTCTGTTAAATAGCAATATTAAATAGTGATGAGCCTATTCCGCACTTGAAAGCATATATCATTAGTTCAGTTCACTGGAAATCTGAAAAAATTTGTTTGCAGAGTTCTTCTTAAGTCTTAGCATGAGTAAGAGCATCTCCTCTATTCCTAATTCTGAAGCCACCTTAATGAAAAAACATGAAGCACTCTGCTCAGATATTTTTAACAAAATCTGTTATAAAATCAGGACAGTAACAGTTCAGATACTCTGTGGCAGCGGCGCACGTATGAAAGTGCTATGTATACGACGTTATAACTAGGGCCTGAATGAATGTTGGGAGAATCGGCTTTTCAGTGCGATGAGAAAACCGTTGAAGTATTTTTGGTTTTCATCAAATACCCTGAGTGGGCTTTTTAATTAATAGATTTGTAAGAATAGCATATGCAGTGAACTGAATCATACAAGAATATATGAAAGTCCTTTTGGAAGAATACCAGATAAAAGAGTACACTTGATTAAAACCAATAAATGTCCATTGTGCCAAAAGATGAAAAAATGCAATAGAAATTTGAATGGATAAAAATCTTAGTTTTAATGTTTTTTTTTTCAGCATACCAGATTAAACTCATTTCATAAAACAGCAGAGGTTCTAAGTGAATATCTGCTAAAAGAATAGATCTGTGAAAGTAGTATTGTATAATTTTTGTGCAACAAGGATATCCATTTAATAGGTTTCCACACCAGCTTTGATCACATTTGGAATTATTCTGCTTTTTGTTACATTTTCTCAGTTATTTTTTAAACTTTTTTATGCTTTCTTTGAAATATATGAACCTTTTAATGTATGGATAATTTATTCAGCTCCTAAATTTAAATGCCTGGTGGGCGTAATTTTCCTATTTTAGTTTACTTCTATTGCTGCCTTCACTTTGTCTGGAATATATTATTCATTGTCTCCAAATTATAACAGGACTGACGTGTTAGAGTATAACTCCTTAAATTCATTTCAATATTTTAACTATTTGCATAACAATCCAGGGGGGTAGAAAGCTTCCCTGGCAACCTCTCGTCTCAAAGAAATTGTCAGGAAAGTGCAACATATTTTAATATGACCTTAAGAATATGAGCATGAAGATGTTTGTGCCAGTATTGTGACTTCTTTTGTAATTTGAAAATGTTCTCGCAAATTATGGGTTATTAAGTCTGTATAAAGATGCAGATCTAAGAAGGCCAAACTCTTCATTGACGTAACTGGAGGGTCTTGCCAGAGTCAAAACTGATGGATTTCTTTTCCAGATTAAAACCATTTAACGCATATTCCACTGGATTACAGTGTTATTTCATCATAAAGGTAAGTTTTCGGCATCTAGAAGGTGAAATGCAAACCACTGCACTGGCCAGCTGCAAGGCTCTCTTGCACAGCGCAGCGAGTGATGGCAGAGGGAGGAGCTGAGCAGAAGCGCGGCTGACGGGATGCAAAGCGACACTCATTTTGTGCTGGGCAGAGGTGGAGTGGGGTGATGAGTAACAACGCAGCAGAACTTTGTGTCACAGCATAGCTTTTGGTCTGAGAGGTGTAACAGGGCTTTGACTCTGCCAGAGATTTCTGCAGCACCTTTTACTTTAAGTGAACATCCCAAAGGGCCAGAAAAGGGTTGTTTCAAAACACAACAGCAACAGCAAAATAACAACCCTCCCCGAACTTTAAAGCTAGATTTTACCTGAACATAAACCTGAAGAACAAACTTAAAGATAATTCAGAAGGAGACAGAGCCTGTAAAGAAATCTTCCCCCCGTGGCAGTGGCTGAGGTTGGGTTGTCTCTCTTCTGTATGACTCCTAGTCCCGCGCCTGTCCTTCAGTCTCTGCCTCTTCAAGGACAGATTTTCTGTCCGTCCTGGGCTCCCTGAGCCACGTGCTCTCGCTTCCGCCAGCTCTCTTCCGCCTCCCTGCTGCTCCGTGGGCTGACACGGTGTCCTGGGCCGTGGGCAGGGTGGGGGGAGCCCCAGGGGAGGCTGGGCAGGGGCAGTCAGGGCTGGGGGTGCCTTCAGGGCCCTGGTTGCTCCCAGCATAAGCAGGTTTCATTTTGTTGCCTCAGGATGCCTTTTAAGAGGAATGTAACAAAGACACAAAAGGGGTGCCAGCTGCAGAAAAGGGGCGAAGCTAAAGACCTTGCTTGTTAGGACCCGACAGAGTGTTTCGGGACTTGCTTCGTGGATTTTGTAAAATTTCATGCAAGACCCTAGAACATTTTAGAATATTTATGATGTAAAGCATGCTCACTCTATACACTAAAAATCAGATGTCATAGCTGTGCCAAGACTCCCCGTTTATGCAATAGTTCAGGAGACAGAGCACTTGACCACAAGGTAGTAACGTTGATGTTGTAGATCTCTCAAGTTCAGTTTACCATTTAGGACAATACTATTGTTATTATTATTAGGCCTAGCAACAAGGCTCCAGAATATTCTGTAACTTTTTCTGGTGAAACAGAGCCACTATTCAGAAAGAAACAGAGGATTTATAAAGCCGCGGGAGAGAGGAACAGAGGCCACGTGTCCGCAGAAGTCCTGATGACATTTTCATGGAGACTTACTGCAGGATCAGCTTAGACCTTGCAATAAAGACCCTATTTTTATAAGTTATCCTATGTGGGGATGCCTTTGTAGATCTATCTGAAGTGTCTTTGGCACTGTAGGGAGCCGAAGATGCGGTCATCAAAGTCCTAGACTAGACCTTTAAATGCAGACAATTTTTCATGTCTTGCCATGAGGAACATCAGATGTTGAAAAGTACAATTTTGCACCATGTAAACAAAACCAGATTGTATGTCTAATAGCTAAATATAGGTGTCCTAAACTTAAAATAGAAAAAAAAGTCTCTGTTTTGAGACATGACATAGCAGAGTGGAGTCATGGTAGGCAACTATTTCTCCTAGACACTGAAGTAATCAAAATGACAGTAATCATGAAAGGAGTAATAATTATCCTAAAACAATGTTAAAATGAGTAATAGGACAAGACATGACTCTATTTATAGTCCCATTGGAAAACAGTGGGAATTTGGACATTTCAATGGGGGCAATTACCACTGATGTTTTTTTAAAGCTTGTCCAGTCTGTGTATTCCTGTAGGCAAAATACTTGTTGGTGATTTTATTACTGTCCTACTTCCTAAGCTCACTGGATATTAGCTAAAAAACAACTTTTTCGGGAATGACTTCTACTATAACTGTTCTTTGAATTTCTCTGGCAGGGCAGAATGGGTCGCAATTGCATATGAAAAAGAGCCATAGGCTATGTAGACATCTCCTTTGCCATTCCTGTCACCTCCTCTGCCCACCCTACTCCCTCTATCTCTCTTTGGCAGGATTCTGAAAAGGCAAGGGCAGGGAAACAGGTTTCTAACCAGAAATCCTTTTTGTAGAGGAGACCGGTTCCATTACATGCACATGATAATACAAAGAAGCATATGGAGCTTCAATAGGGAGCAATTGAGGCATCAGAAAAACCGATCTCAAAAAGAGTGGGACTAGTCAGCCTAATTGGGTAACTTGTAATGATTAGAGTTTCATGAGTATTAACACTATTGCAAGTTTGTCTCCAAGACTAAGAATGATTGCTAACTGTATGCAGAGATTTTTCTAAATGTTAAAGCAATATTTATTTTCAGTTTTGAAGCATATGAAGTTTTTATAACATTAAAAAAATGTAGAAATATATTGAGCTGAAACTTAATTTATAATTTGTAAGTTTGGGCAACTGCTTTTAAGCTTCACCACCAAATATAGGATTATAATTATTAAGCCATTTTTCATTGGGGAAAAAATATTTCAAAAACATCTTAACCTTTCTTTTCCAAGCAAAAGAATAAAACAATTTAATTAAAAAATAAAATATTGTTTCTCAGTGTGATCTTAATAGGAACATTAGTTTTGGGGTTTTTAAGAAGAAATATTCTAAAATAGATTATAAAAATTTAAAGTATAGCTATTGCCCACAGTGGTGGTAGTAGTTTTAATTTAGCCTCCTGTAAGGACCAAAATGCCTCCTCCATCTTCCAGTCCTGGTGGTCCCTTTCTGTTCCTCTCCAGTCTACCCAGACGTTACATTGTTTCAGTGCTATAGATGCCTAGCCCGTCTAAAGAGCTTCGATATAAATTTCAGTATTTTTTCATATTCTTAAAATGTCAGGCAGTTATCTCTTAGTTTCAGAATATCATGTTAGACACAATTCCTGCAAGGCTACTGCTCCCAAACTCTTGATTCATAATGGATCTCGTGATATTTGAAATGCTTTGTATGAAGTAATAAAACCAAATGACATGTAACAGCAAGTGTATGAGGTTTGGGGATTTTGTATTTTTAAAGTGTAAATCTTCCATCTCATGTGCCTATGAAGTAAAGCTTGAAAGTTAGAATCGAAGGCTTAGACTCCAGAAGGCAAATATAGGAACTTCCAACAGGCTAATTTCTTTCTGAATATTTAGTGTTCTAAAGTCAATTTTGTGATTTGAAGGGCTTGACACTTATTTAATATATTGTGTTAAAGTTCTAATCTTGACATTGCTGCAGGAACAAAAATTGAGCTGAAGGGAATTTTGAGCAGTCATTTAAGATAGCTCCTAGACCCAAGGCATGGCCAGCTACACTTAAACTATTCTGCAAGAAGTCTAACCAAATTCAGGATAGTAATACTATGATGTCAAATAGTGCTTTGTCCTTTGTGACATAAGAAAAGAGTTTCTATTTGAGAAGCATTTTAACTCAGTGCTAGCACGGATTTTGCCATTGTAACTTCTCCCCAGTTCACAAACGTGAGCAGCCTGACATTACATTAAGAGGAGAGTAAGGAAGTGGTATTAGCCCTTAATATTTTCCTGCAGTTATGGTCTGTCCTCAGCCTGTTCCTCCATCTAGCTGTGCAACTTACCATGCAAATTTGGTCTGATCTGAAATGAGACATGTTCATTCTGTGGTTTAAGAGAATTGCCTTGCACGGCTGGAAGAAAGTGAAGAGTTGGGGTGGTGAGTGCTTATGAAACCCTGCCATTTTAGTGGGGTTGCATATTTATATGATCAAACAGGTATTTTTTTTTAAATTAAAAACTTAAATGTAAAACCAATGTAGCTACCCTACATCAATTGTACATACCCTACATCAGGTCTTCGTATGCAGCCTATTCCCCCTGATTAAAACACGTAGAGATGAAAGTGTATATTTGAGTCTCAAGTTTTGGGGAGTAGGATCCATATCGTTAAAATTACAGGAAGGCTGACATGTGGTTTAGCCGTTGGACTGAGAATTGAGAGGTCTGGGTTCCTTTTATTCTTCTGTGTGACATTGTGGAAAAATAGCTTACTCATTCTCTGACTTAGTTTTCATCATTAAAAAGTAAATAATAATAATAATACTCTCCTGTTTTGTCTGTATTCTAAGCTCTTTGAATCGGTGGTGGGCTGTTTCTTATTTTCCATTTCTAAAAACCCCAAAGGCACATTATCTGTTTGACTTTCTTGGCAGTTCCATAAGGGAAATAATAATAAAACACTAAAAACAGTCTTTTAAAGTAGTTACTAAGAAAAAAGTAGGAAACTAATAAGTAGAAAATCAAATAAAAGCAATTAAGTGATACAGCAAGATTCTTTACTTTTTGTATGCTTTACACTTTTAAAAGCAAAAATAAATGAAAGCTAGGAATAATATTTGAGAAATAGATATCTTGCAAAAAGGTAGAAGCAAAAATTTAAAAAGAAACTGAGGAAGTGGTGATTTGCAGTAAGTCTTCTATTTGTTTAACTCTAAGACGGTAGACATTAACTGTGCAATTTCAAATTACCTAAAAGGAGATGATTACCAGGAGCACAGTAGGACATTTAAATTGTACTCACTAATTATATTTTATTACAAATTATTGGTTTGCCAAGTACACCATTCTGGTTGGGTGAATGCAAAAGAGTGTGCTGTGCATTATAGTATTGACAGAAATATCTAGTGATCTATAACCGTATTCTACGTGACACTAGACCTGATGGTTTTGTAGTGAGCATGTCCCCTGTTATACAGCAGCTATCTGTAACTGCGGCTGGTTTGAAATGCCCTGGCAAGTCACGCTGTTGCAGCAGTCATATGTTGATCTGATCTACAGAGGCAGTGGGTCCAAGTTCTGTTGATTATTTGTCTTACTTAGCAGTAAGTTAAGCAGTATGAAAAACTGTGCAAATGCTCTTTTGGGTCATTATGTTATTGTGCATCATCTACAATATATTAATATATTTTGAGCTTGTGTACATGTCTTGTTAAATTTATTTGTTTTTAACAAATCATTTTTGAAAACCTGCGCACTTTATCACAACTGCTTCTTAAATCTAACATATTTATCATAAAGTATTTTATTTATTGAATTTTATTTGCCATCAAGAGAGACAGACATGAATATAATGTTTAAAAAGATGTCTATTGATGTGAGAAAAATGCAAGCCGTGTGGTAGAAGCTCAGTGAGTGGGAGAAATGTAAATGTTCTCTGCATTTTATCTCACATGACAGAATGCATTATGGTCAAAATAGTGTCTTCTCAGAGACACAGGTTTCTAACATCTGCATAATACACACTTTTATGTAAGCTCTTTATTCTGCATGCAATTGTTTAGCTAAATGCCCTATAGTCTCATTTTTAAGACCCGCTTTTATGCCATCACCTTGTATGGGTTCTGTACCTTGGATACATATAACCCAATTATAATTACCATGACAATATATAACACCTTTTTGAAACCCTCCTCATGTGATACAGGGGTGTGGTACGTACTGATGTCAGAAACAAGCTATTTTCATCAGACAATTAGTTGTCTTTGACACAGGCCTGCATTTCCCACCAATTAGTACAAACGGCAGGGTGCATTTCCAGAATTTTGCAGAGCCAGCAGCTCATGCTATTAAGCAGAATTTAGGATATTTAAACAAGTTCCAATACATATTCTGGTTTTCTTAATTTGCCAAAATCAATAGCTGCTTTTTGTCTGTGAATCATTTCTGACTCAACATGCACATAGATTAAAGGTCTTATGAGATTTATTCTTCCTGTCAACAAACAGTTTTAGTTTTAATTTTAGTCTTTCATACCTGATGAGTGCTATTAACAGCTGTTGAACAAGAGCTCAAAGTTACAATATTCTCTGTAGTAGTTCAGCTATTAAGCCAGGACACGTGATGTTACCAACTAAAAGAGATGATTCTGTAGCACAGCCTTCTAATCAGATATGCAAGTACAAAACTAGCATGTTGGTCAGATTTTAATGGATTTCCATATGTTATGAGTAGCTTATAAAGAAGTTGGGCTCAGGTGTCCTTCTCTACTGTGCCATGAAATCATCTTAGAAACGTCTTCAGATGTTACGGATCTCAGTTGCACAGCCAGCAATATGAGTCAGAATAATTTAATGCTGCTGTGGTCAATTTTGCCACAGTGGCCGGCAGTGCTGAAGGGCTAGTGCCTGATCAAAAGCCATCAAAACTCAGCAGAGACTCCTGTTTGTGAAAACGGGCTTTCAGTGTGTCCCTGAAAAAAACCAGAGGGGGGAATGGCATAAGAACATCCTACAGACTTCTTCCCAAGGGTACTGTGGTCCACATTCAGGACGGTTGTTAGTAGCTCAAATTGGCATGCTTAATTGTTAACTGAAAGGACTGAATAACAACTGTGCAGTTGCATGTGGCCTTCTCTTTGATGGACCAAACCAACCACACTTGTCAACACTCTAGATGTGTTCAGATAGCATGTAGTGTCTTCTTACTGCTCTTTCCCTGCTTTTGTCTACCCCGATCTTGTTTTGTTACAGTGCTGCTGTTAGTTCGCTTTATTTTCTTATTTTTTGCTGCATACATTTTCTTGGAAAGCTTCAGTTAATTAATTTGGGTTCACGTTTCCACACCCCCCTTCTCCCACACTTTCTTCAAGTGCCATTGAGGAAATAAAAGACAGCCTAGCCATACAATAGGGTTCCTAGTTGCTCGGAAATCTTGGTGCCCAGCTGGGCATAACCGAAGTCAGGAAATTCAGGCAGCTTTCTTTGGAGCTCCATGGGATCATTGCTATGTCTGTATTTTCTGTCTGGCTGGGGAATGGATGGCATAGATGCACTCTGTGAGGGCTTGCTTGGTTGAAGCCATGACGTGATAGCCCTGGACTGCAGTTGTCCCCCATCATTCAGCTGCAGAGGGGAAACTTGTGAAATTTCTTGCAGCTCAACATGTGCAGGGCCTCCATTCTGCTGAACTGGACCCTTAAATATGTATTGTCCCATTGATGCAGGGAAGACCTTGGCTCATAACACCCATCAGCAGTAATGGGGGCTAGGTACCTAAATTCCTTGC